>NW_011340752.1:167822-247177 GCF_000735185.1 Notothenia coriiceps
TATATATTATATATATATATATAATATATATATTTATATTTATAAATTAATTTAAAAAAAAATTCGTTAATAAATATTTCATGAGTAATATAGTTGTCTTTGTCACATTTTATTTGCCATTAGTAAATAAGTATGCACATTTACAGATATTTTTACATGATATGAGTGATAACACGTGTTATAAGGGCTATTTTAGGGTAGGTGTGCCTTGAGATTTTTACTTGTCCTTTGGTGTGCCTTGGGCCCAAAAAGTTTGGGAACCACTGATTTAGAGGATACAGCACCATGTTAGATTTCATTGCTGTACAAAGTCTTGGACCATTATTTTATCGACAGCAGTTCTTGAATGTAATCAGGTACATTTTATGTGGTTATGTACAATGTTGTGGTACTTACTGTACTTTTTTAAATAACAGCTTTAATACTTTCTTATTCATTTTCTTTATAATAACTATTTATGTTTTTTAATTCATATTAATTGTATTATTACTTTTTGCATTTACTAATATATTTTAGAATCTTTTGGTCAATTCTTTAAAAAAAAAGTTTGAAAGCACTTATTTACAGTTTATTTATCAACTTTATTTATAGAGCTATCCTGCTTAATATATTCCATTTGTATTAGAACAACAATTATTATTACTTAGTTTTACAATTTTGTATACTATACTTCATTAAACTTTAGTGAAGTTAAATTAACTTCACACAAAATGGTATATCTGACTCTTAATCATTTTCTGACAAAATGAGTTACTTTTTGTATTTATATACATTCATAAGTGAATTTCACACTCCAATGATAGAAGCTGATACAAAGAAAGTCCTGCTTATTTCAGACGCTAATTTGCTTTCTTATTTGCAATAAATTAGCATATGATTTACGGTACTTAAGATTAACAATAAACAGAAATGCATCGTAGCTTGTCTAGAGGGGTCTTACCCGTCCTTCTTATAGAACTCCAGCATCATGTTGTCCGTGGCGACGCTCAGCGGCCGTCGGCTCTGGTCGTTCTGCTTCCTCTCTATCTGATCCATGTCAGGAGACGGCATCAAGCTGTAGTTGGCGTTGTGGTTTGTGTGGACCGGGCTTCCGTAGTTCCCCGTGACGTTGAACTCGATTTCTATGACGGACCAGAAAAAAAGGAACAAAATACAGGAACTATTCAGTGTGTTGTTGTTTGAGTAAGTCTAATCAAATCCCCAATAATAAAAAAAAAGTAAGTATCTAAGCAGTGTTGGAATGTAACTAAGTAAATTTACTTATGTTATCTGTCAAACATTTCCTGTCTAGTAAAAATGAAATATGAAGTTGTTTTTTTCTGATAAACAGAGGATCAAGTGTTCCTTTATCTGTTGGAGAGCACTTTAGAGCTTTATTTACTCTAACAAAGTAAATAAAGTACCGTAATTTTCGGACTATAAGGCGCACCTGAATATAAGCCGCAGCAGCGGCATACCACTCTCGGTTCCACTTTTACTTTTGCGCGCTACCTGTCTCACTCTTTTCCGGCCTCCAGCTTTTCCTGCTGGAACCCGCCGCTTAAAGGTGGGGGTCCGCGGACCGGCCATAGAGCCCATAGAGTTAAAGGTGTTGGCCGTTAGCTGTAAAAATCCATAGATTAGCCGCACCGTTATATAAACCGCAGCGTCGAAAAATAGGGAAAAAGGCGCGGCTTATAGTCCGAAAATTACGGTATTTAAAAAGGCTTTGGGATCAGCAGGAAAATGCACGGTCACCTCCAGGGAAGAACCAGTCTGCGTGCTGGATGATGGGCTCGATGATGCCGACGATCTGCAGGGACACGGTGGTCATCATCTCTGTGATGTTCCTGCAGACAGAGAAAAGAGGCTTTATTACAGCGAGCTGGAGAGGATCAGGAAGATTTACACTCGTCTGTGATTAACCCGTTTTTATTGTATTGCAGAAACATTCAAAAGGAGAAAATTAAAAGCGTTTTCGGAAAGGTTGGCTGTTAAAATACTCATTAAAAGTAAGAGGGGGATAAAGGGTTTGTAAGATTTACACAGAGATATTATAAGGGAGGTGTCCTTCACTCTTTCTAAACCGCTGACTCATCCTCATCATGAGTGCACTTTCTGCTAAAAATTCTCCTCAAGATGTGTGTGTGTGTGTGTGTGTGTGTGGGTGTGTGTGTGTGTGTGTGCCTATTGGCCTTTTTTGTTATTATTACTTTGAGCTCTGAGCAGCATCATGAATATTAGGAGATATTAAAATGTGCCACTAAGAAAAATGACATCCCTGTGGAACTGCATACAGAACAGTAGTATTATAATAGAACGTTTATGAAAAAGCACGCTCCTCTTCTAGACTGAACAAAGAGGACACTGAGGTTCTTCTGCACCCAAACATGACACGATAGTAACTTGCATTTTCTCCCCCTTAAAAGATTCCTGATGCTGTCCATTTTTAGCTCCTACTGTGCAACCAAACTTGTGTATACACTCATAATTCATTTAAGATGTTAGTAGTGTTCACAAAGTTGTCAGTTTATGTTGTGTAAATGTGTATACATACAACTATGCAAAATACATACAAATGAATTTTATTGGATGGATTTCAATGTGAACATCTTGCTGAGACCCAATATATATATTAATTAAATGTTCTTTTTTTAAATAATAATTGGGACGCAGGAAACAAATCTCAAAGAGATTCTATCAAAAACATAAACATTTATATTTAATAACATGTCCCTTTTAGTGGACATTGGTTCCACCTGTCAGTAGGTTAAATTAGAGAACAGTACATTCACATTAAATATTTAAATGTACTTTTAAGATATGTAATATTAAAAAGGTATGGTGCATGCTTTTAACTGGTTATTCATAGTGTGTGTGTGTGTGTGTGTGTGTGTGTGTGTGTGTGTGTGTGTGTGTGTGTGTGTGTGTGTGTGTGTGTGTGTGTGTGTGTGTGTGTGTGTGTGTGTGTGTGTGTGTGTGTGCCTCAACATTTTAGTTTGCCTCATTCAGAGTTCTGTTTCTTTAAGAATGGAAATTGGTTGAGAAGAAGCTACCCTCTGTCCCCCACAAAGCACAGAGGTTAAAATGTGTGCCTTGAAAGCACCTTTCATTATTTCACCGGTTCGGCTTCGCACTCATTTGAAAAGACATGAGACATGCTCTGTTGGTCACACCCTTAATGTATGTTACATAATTAAAAACACCAAGGAAGTGCTCTTCACAGCACCAGGACTCAAACTGTATGCATGGTGTTTGAAATGAAGCCTCAATGTCATGTCCTCCACAGAGGACAAATATGAAATGCTGGGTCTCAAAAGGATAGCTTTAGTCGAGAGCTGGAATAAGTTTATGCAGAATACCGTTAGAAAAAGAGGAAAAAGATTATTATAATTCGTATCTATTTTCTATAGGGAAATAAAAGGTGAAAGAGTGGAAACTAGGTTAGATCTAATTAATTATACATCTGTGTTGTACAGCAGTGCTTCTCAAAGTGTGGTCCGCGGACCACTGCTGGTCCGTGAGCGCCCCCTAGTGGTCCGTGAGTATATTGGTAAAATTTGAAATAAATAAATAAATTAAAGTTTTCCACACTCTCGCGGGAATATCTCCACAATGGAGCGAGCTTAAGTTTCACTTTCGATTGCATGATATAGCCCAGCGCAACACCTTCATCACACATGTTGCCACTTGTTTATACCATTTTCCAGGCGATTTGTAATCTGTTCTAGAAAAAACGATGTGTTTTTGGATATTTGTGGAGTTAGGTGGTCTGCGAGCGTTTTTTTATTGGTTAAGTGGTCCTTGGTATGAAAAAGTTTGAGAAACATTGTTGTACAGCATGGATATCTGTAACATCCCGTCATGTCTGCTAAATTATTCATGTCATGTTAATCAGGTTCATGTTATTGTTTCACGTTTAGTTCATAGCCCAGGTTAGATTTATGTTTAGTCAAGTCTTTTTGTTCACCTGTCTAGTCCTGTCATTGCACTTCCTGTTTTATTTTTGTACTTACCTCTTGTCTCTCATTTCAGGTCCCCTTACTTCCTCCCTTTGTGTGTTTTCCGGCCATCTTCAGCTTCTGCCCCGCCCCTGATTGTTTCCACCTGTTCCCCCTTACCTCATGTATAAATAGTCATGTCTCCCTTTGTCCTGTGCCAGTTCGTCTTGTGCCTTGTGCCATTTAGAGAGCCAGCTTGTCTCGCCAAGAGATTATTGTACCTTGTGACCATAGTCAAGTTTATTTAGTTTGTAATTTGCTTTGCTACGTTTTGCCTCTCAGGAGTGATTTTTTGTTTGAACTTTATACTTTTCCAAAGTAAAGACTTTTTTTGAACAAACTTTCTTTTGAGTCGTGCGTTTGAGTCCAAGTGTCGGTCAAGGTTCATAACAATATCAATACTTGACCTTTTATTGAGGAGCTTTTGCAAAGGAACAGTGATCAATTGTAATATGAGCTATAATCTTTACTTGTTTTAGGCACTTTGAACTGAAAACATCTGGCATTCCTAGTTTTAAGCAGCAGTGGAAATCAAAACATTTTAAGTTCACATTCATTACAGAAGAAAAACCACAACGCATGTTTTTACATTTGTAGTTCCTTAAAAATGAACACAAGGTGCATTCTGACGTCGTACTGTAAGTTGTATGTTATATTCTTTGATAAAGAAATGTTAACTACTGACTAAGTATGCGTCTCTGCTGTCTCACCCTTCGTTGTGCATCCACAGCAGGTTGGGTCCCAGGACAATAGCGATGTTTCCAGGAGTCATCTTGTTCAGATCCTGGTATTCAGTCAGCTTGGAGAGGAACTTGATCAAATACCTGTTCATACAGAAACAGGGAATACATTAGATTTTGTATTTTAGATTTTTTTGTGTACATTTAAAAAAAGGTACTTTTCCATTGCTGTCCTGTAAAAACATACTTCAAAAGCTAATAAAAACTGCCCTGCTTTTAGTTTTGTGTGAGTTCAGTTTTCTACAGATCTGATTGTATTGACATTTTTATTTTTTATTTAAGAGGTAAACACTTTGTTGCATTGTTTTCACTTGACAGCTGTGATTTACAAAAACTAAGAGTGCGACATTTGCAGGAGGCTCACACTCTCTGGAAATGAAATCATTTACCAGCTGCAGAGTTAATGAGATACTTCCTATCTGTCTGGGTTGGGTTTGTGTCGCTGTTGATACTGTGCCAAATGTAGAGTCACATTTACACATCGACTTTTTATTGGTTATATTGGTGAAAGTGGGAAATAACAGAACAGAACTGAGCTGTAGTGCAGCTCAAGTTTCCCACCCTGCTTTCTTCATCAAATCCAAGACTAAAAGAGAACACTGTGCTTCCACAGAGCATGCCTGCATGAATTACACTCAGCTTATTATAACAGCAAACTCTCGTTGTTGTCTCTTCATCTCTTTCGAAAACCCAGAGATGTGGCAGTGTGTTTCTGTGCTGACAGAATGATTCATCTGGCTGAGCTGCAGCTGGATGAGCATCAGGCTCTCTCCAGCAGCAGCCATCATCCGGACAGGTGACAGGTCTGCTCAAAGGACGCCTGCCTAAAAATAACACCTATTTGTGCGATTCGATTATGACACTGACAAGTGCTGCAGTATCTCTGCTCTTTCAATTTCTCTCCCGTCTCTCCTCTCTCACTTCCTCTACCCCTCGCAGTGCCTTTTGATCGAGAGATAAGCCCTCTGGCAAATATCTACAGCTCATCTTAATCCACCTCCGCCATAAGACCTCTGTCTCAGCACCGCTTCACACTGAGTTATACATGTGGAAGGTGTAGATTAGAAGCATACAAGGCTTAATGTAGGTTTACTGTTTCCATGGTAACAAACAGTGACATCTGCTTACCGATTTTTTAATATAAACTAATATCTAATTGCAGAGAAAGTATTCAGATCTGAAAGTTACAAATCTTGCAAAGTAAAAAGTACAGGCATCAAAATACTTAAATACATAGAGTACCAAAAGGAAATCAACTCAATACGCAGAATGCAAGAGATTATAGATTATTAATGTGGATGTATCAATGTGTTATAATGGAGGGGGGGGGGAAGTCATACTAAATGTATGTACTGCTGGATGGCTTAATCCATAATATATCATAATGAGTTTTTGATAATATTTTGTTTTAATATTTGTTTATCTACAAAGTAACAAAAGCCTTGCAAATGCATGCAGTGGAGGGAAAAATTTGATATTTGCCTCCAAACTGTATTAACTTTATTTTCCTTCCATTTCCTGTGAAACCATAACTCTGTGATCCCTGGAGTCACATGTGTTATTTTGCATTTCAGTGACAAATATGCTGCCTTGACTTTGCTACACTGATACATGTGTTGCCAAACATGCACTTGTAGCTGTGGAAGTGAGCGGCATCTTACATTTTGGACTCTAGTTATTTTTTCTTGTTACAGTAAAATGTCCTTGCAACTGGAATTTCCCCCAACATTTTCTGCGTGAGTGAACAGTTTCTTTTGGCTTGCTCAGTCGACAATGTTTTTTACAAAAGTGGAAATGTGTCCTACTTAACACAGTGAAGAACCACAGAGGTTTGTGCAACAGATGAATTTAAATTTCTGTGTGAAGCCTGACTAATCACTTCATGGTTCTGACTGCCAGCAGAGCCCAGGAGAGGGCCGTGAGGAGAGGAACATGGAAACAGTGACTCACTTAAAGTTGTTGTTGTTGGCCGGGGGGAGTTTCTCACAGGCGTTGAGGAGAGCCTGCAGTCTCTTGTCTTGATCTTGAATGCTGAAGGACCACAGGAAGAAGAAAAGTTGAATAAAAATGAAAGATAAAGTTCAAAAGAAAATAAGCAACACGATGAAATAAAAAGCTACCGACTTTGAGGCCTGGATCCAGTCGTTGTAGAGCTCGTATGTCATTAGAGGCTCCGGGAGCTCCCGCAGGTACGACTTCAAAGCACCTGCGGAGAACAGAATAATAAGATGAATGCATGCCTGCAAGGGGACATTTGTGCAAATACTATGCATAGATAATACAAATGAGCCTGCGTGAGATCAAAGTGCCTGTCACCTTGAGACGGGAGGGCATTTGGAAGGTTTGTCATGTTGTGATTGACATCTCGGCTGTCAGTAGCCTACAGTTATTCAGATTCCCATGCGGTTTTTATTCGGTCATAATAATGTAGTCAAAACGGTATTACTTTTGAGAAGGGGGTCCTGTTTTTGGTTGGTTGGTTTGATTGTCTGTTTGCCAATAAGATGAAGTAAAAACAACTGGCCTGATTTTTGTTAAACAGTTTGTAACATTACGTCAGAGTGCAGATAATTACATTCTTTTTCACTTATGGAAACAGCCTTCGTGTAGGTCTGCTCTATATGAGTCCTTCTAATTCACTTCGTATGTAGTAAAGCTGGGGTTTTATTGGCTGTCATTTAAAAACATTTAATGCATGAACTGGTTTATGACATACAACAACTATTGCATACAGTAAGTACCATAATGCTTAAACCAAAATGTTAATTAACTACTGCATCAATCCCACCCTGAATTCTGCTCAACATCATTGAAAAACAATTATTTCCCATGATTATTTTTATGAATAAGGAAGGCATTACAGAAATGATGGAGAAACATCCCATCATTTACGTAGGTGAGATAACTATATAAGGAAGTTTTACTTTAAATTCTACACTCACTTAAAGCAAAGAGCAGTGACTAGATTCCACCTCGACAGTGCATTGTATCCGTCACTGCATCTGTCTTGCAATAGAATGAATTTTAGCATACTCATAAGTACCATTATTGAGAACAGAATGTTTTACTACAATTATTTTATCATATTTATGCATTATAATAACATTTCAAAAATGTATTGTTTGTTTGCTTTTTCAGTGAAGAAATACAACAGCATCAGACCCACCTACGCTGATACAACAAGCCCTTTAAAAAACACTATCTCCAAACATCATTTGATCAGAAGTCGTGGGTGGCAGGAGCATTTTCCAGCTCTGAGGAGGAAGGGGACGGCTGACCGGGTTTCTCTCCAACTTGTCTTCTTTTCTCTGGTCTGCTGAGTTCATTTCCCCCGGAGTGTGTGGGATGGATGACGAACATAAAGCCAGGGCTTCACTCCCTGGGAGGCAGCTCGGAGCTGCTGTTCTGTCTGACTGTGTGTTTGGATCTTTGTTGGTGCTAAATAAACACATTAAATGCTCTAATTATAATCCTCTAGTTAGATATTAACAAAGAGAAGTCTGCTGCTTTTTCATTGATGCTGATTGGGGATGAACCTCTGCTCCTCCAGTGGGAAAGGCTCGCAAATGAGATTTGCTGTTGGAGCTAACCCAGTTTAATATGGGATCATTAGAGAGGGATACAGCCTCTCTGTCCACATGCTCCAGTGAACACAGGCGACTGACTGATATGATATTTCATAAAAAGGAACATATTGTTCTAGACGGGTGAAAACATTGTAACTCCCGATTTTGAGTTGTATCTTTAAAGGGGCCCTATTACGCTCATTTTCAGGTTTATCTTAGTATTTTGTGACTGTACTGGGACATGTCTCCATGCTTTAATGTTCAAAAAGCTCTTTGTTTTTCTCATACTGCCTGTGCTGCAGCACCTCTTTTCACCCTCTGTCTGAAACCAGAGCCCAGTGTGCTCTGATTGGTTAGCTGGCCGATTCTGTTGTGATTGGTAAACCGCTTAGAGATGTCCCTGCCCTTAGCCTATCACGTACAATGTCTTGGAGAGCTAGCCAATATAAGCACTAGTGTTAAATAGTGATGTCCCTCTGGAGGGAACTTTAGGATTTTAACTTATTCCAAACGTACAATTTGCAATAACAAACAATAATACCTGTTAGAATCCTAAATGTGTCCCACTGGACACATTTAGCTTGTTTTATTGTATTTGTGGTCCCTTTAGACACATGTTGTGTGTTCTACGTAATAACAAACTAGACAATAAACCAGAACAATGTGGTGTAACAGTTCATAAACTGTAACAAGGAAATATCCAGTGTAATGACGGGGTGATTACACTGGAGGAACCTAAATGACTACAGAGGAGGCATTCATTTCTTCCACATCTCTCTTTGGGAGTTCACTTTCCAAAAAATGAATTTTCAGGATCTAGGGAAAACTTTGGAGCTTTTCTTCTTTGGAGTTATGCAGGACTCTGAGGACAAGCACCACCCTCACACAAAAGATCAATAACAGCTTTATAAAAGCTTCTTTTCTTTTATATTCCATCATGGTTTGGATTTAACAGCAGATCAAAAACAAGAAGACAGTTTTTCTGCAGAAGATGAAGAAACTAACAACACTAATCCTAGTAATATTTTTGAAGTTATCACAAGACATTTTTGTGATAGTTTATTGATTATCTCTCCAATATAAAAAGAAATACAACAAACTAAAAACAGCTATTCGCGGTTGACTCTCAGGAGAAGCAAACTGAATTGTAATGAAGGCTTAAGAGTGATCTTTGTGAGGCCTTTAAATGGGACTTTTCAATGAATCTTTAACAGGACACTGCTGAGGTTTACCAATGACAGCTGCTGTGGAATCAGTGTGTGTGAAGAAGAAACACACAGCCTTAATGATGATGTTTGTGTGGAGGTGGCGGGGTAGATCAATAACACATGGACGTTAGAGAGTACCAGAAATGTGGAGAAATTAAGATTCCTAATGTGCAACATGTGCCAGCTCATAAATGTACCCATGTAAACCGAGATGAGCAGCCACTGGGAGACAGGAAAGGGAGGGAGGTCATGGAGAGCTCACCTGCGATGGCATGAGGGTCTGCAGAGTACTCCTCGACATCCAACACGCCACAGTCCAGAGACGCCTTCAGCTTCTTCAGTTTGGAGGCTGAAGGAGCGATTCTGAACAAACCCTGAGATGCAAAACATGAAAAGACACATTTAAGTAACTTTTAAGTAAAAAAGGATTAAGTGATTTTTAATGAGAAGGAACAAACTACACATTTTCTTGTACATTTCAATCTTGGAGTTCTGAGCCTATAATGCTGTTGTGCTTATACACAGGCAGAGATAACTGATGTACGAGGGCTACTTCTTCTGAATGGTGGCATTTGTAAAGAATTAGGAAAACTAAATGCACATTCTAGTGCCCAACTTTAGAGTCTACAGCCTCAAGTACTTTAAATATGTCTTAATAGTAAACTTAAACTAAAGATATTTAAGAACTCATTTTGTGTGTTTATGAATTGTCAGACAATGATTGAAATTAAGTCCACTTTCAAAGGGAAAATGTCGTACATTTATTTGACAATTACATTCAGATTTGATGAACTAAACATGTAACTAGATGAAATATGTCAGACCATAAGCTATTGTACTATTATAGTCATTACAACAGTCTGAAAGGCCATTCTGCAGTGTAAGCCCTTTTTCCTGTGATATGCTACTGCTATATTTGACTGATAATATTTGTTTGCTTTAGCAAAAGATTGAACATTGAATGTAGTGTTTATTAAGTTAGTTTCAGCTAGAGTCGTTGTTAAGTGATTTTTTATATTAGCAAAACATTTTGAACATTAAACCCAACTGCTAATGTAAGAGCAGCTGAGTCAGCAGCAATCCTGGTATCAAAAGGTCGTTTACTAAATTTATTTCAACATGTCGAGTTGAACACTAATGATAAGTTTTACTGTCAGCTTTTTAAATAATTACACACCACATTCAAAAGTACTATCTATAATGTTCAGCAAACATCACATTAAGTCTAATGACTGTTGAAATGAAATATAGTTATTCATGGTGATGCATTTATTTTTCTTATAATCTTATAAACATTTGTTTACGGGGAACAATTAGATTACCCTCAATATGTCTCCATTAAACAATCGTTAACAAGCTGCACAGCTCATTGGCTTGATAACATCAGACATAATTAAACAGCCGAGGAATTTCCTTCAGGCTATAAAACTGCAAATTGCTTTGAGGAAAGCTAACTGTAGCCTGGATCTCATTGGTTTTTCTTTCAGTGACTTTATCTCAGTCGTGACTTGTGTGTGTGTTTCATGTAAAAGACAGGTGCTCTGTGTGTGAGGCTGACCTCCTCCGGCATGCCACACTCCAGCAGCATGGTGACACAGGCCTCGATAGGGAAGGCAATATCTCTCCCGCTGAGCGCTAAGTGCTCCTCTAATGATTTCCCGTAGCACGGCTTCTCCACCCAGGTCTCTGTCAAACACACACACATAGAGTTAAACACACACACACAGGAACACATGCATGGAATACAGTCACAGCTACAGATGCTAAACATTTCCTCTCAGGCTTCAGGAAGTTACCGAACCAAACAGTAATACAATTGCCGGAGGACCTTTAAAATCTGTTATCTCATTAAGCTTCTATCTGTAAGCAATGGGATCCTGATTGAATGCTACATTTGCAATGACTGATTTTTCTTTTGTTGCTTATGCTCTCCTCACAGGCTATTAAGAAAAGGTGATTTCACATATTTTTATTCGAGGAAAATGTAATGATAATTCTTGACAATGGCGTTTGAGTTCAGGTCATGTATGTGACTACATACAGACACGAATGAATTTTTTTTACTGTATTGATTAAGAGGAATGCAATATTTTATAGCTCATCAAGTACTGTTAAGTGTCTAAGATAATTTCTTTAAGATTTTTTTTAAGTTTCTCAAACGTTGACGACTTAAAACGTATTTCTTATTGGAGTTTTACTCCTGCTCCCGTGTTTATAATTACTATAAATATTTTTTACCTCATTCCCCAAATATTCCCATTGTTTAACTGAATAAATACTTCACATTTTATATACTTGTGTTGCGTGGCTACAACTGTGTTTGTAATCCTGAATTTTATAATGACAAAACAACTTATATTGTTCCTTATTTTGATACAATTATTTAAAGCCCTTTCTTTTTTTTCTCGTACTATTTTTAGACATTTAATGTTACCTAATTTGAAAAACACTTTTTCAGGTCCCAAAGAAAAACATGTTTGCAGAGGGTGAACTGGCTGACAAGATATACGTCATATCTCCCTGCTTGTTAACGTACCAAGAAAGTATAACTATACTGCACTCACAGTTAATTTTCGTGTTGAAACTCAAATTAAAACAGATATATTTGAGCATGACCCCTTACTGTTCAAAGGCCATTATAAACATGGAAATTAGCACACATAGGACATTGCAGCAACAGCTTACCTGAGGTCAGAGAAGAAAGAGTCGTCAAACCTGATGCATCATGTGATCTCAAACTCACCCTGATGAGCCTTGATCTGGGGCAGCACGCTCTGCAGCAGCTCTAAGGACTTCCTGTGGTACTCTGCCTGGACCTCTATCAGCTGGAAGAGAGGTGAGACACTGTGATGGAGCAGCAGAACATTTCACTGAAACCCCGTCACTGCAGAGAGGTTGGACTTACTGTCTGGAAGTAGCTTGCATAGTCGATTTCTTTGGCCACAAAACTGTACATGTCTGCCGATAGCTGGTCCTGGTGAACACACACAAAAACATACGGTCAAACTACAAAGTAAATCATATTAAAAACGTTAAATGTTTTTAAAAAATACCTTTTGAAAAGCAGACATTTAGAATTGGGAGCGTAGGAAAAGCACAGGCGTAATTAATTGCATTAATGAGGGGTGTAGGCGGAGCTTCGTTAGTGTTATTAGTTACACCTGTGAGTTTCCTGCAATGACAAGTACAGCAAATGGTGGCAGTTAAAAAGGTCAAAACTTGTATTAATATGCAGTCAAATTGATAGTGTATATTGATAGAATATTGAACTAGGTTGTGTTTCCTTTGAATATTTGTAGAAGTTATGGCTATTTCAAGTATTTCTTTTGTGTGTGTTCAGTTTTAATGCTCCTGTTATTTGGAATAAACTCAGATAAAATGGCAGGTCCATTGTATCCATTCATTGCTTTAAGTCAAGGCTGAAGACTAAATCTTATAGCATTTTCATATCTTAGACAGCACTGCAACTTTTATTCTGGTACTTAATAGCTAAGTGTATTTTAGCTTGTCCTTATTTTTCTCCTTTTGGGATTTGAATGCTTTTATATTTGTGTTTCTTTTTGCACTATTTGAGTATTTTATATAAAGCACTTTTGCATAGCCTTATCGTTGAAATGTGCTATAAATGAACTTGCCTCGACTTGTCTGTATTGCGGTGGACGACAGGTGTGAAAAACGCGCAGCAATTTCAAAATTGATGAAAAATATAAAAACACAAATGTGTCCAAACACATGAAACTGAGGAAACATCTTCACCAGTGTTCTCCGTTTCCATTGTACCTTGAGCTTTTTGGAGCGTTGTTCATTTACCTGAGCTTTTATTAAACGCTGCCTATTTTTCATCAAGTTGATGAATGTTTTCTAAATGCTGCACATCCGTTGTCAAGTTGTTGAAGATGTTTCTTCATTTGCATGTGTATTGGCACATTTGTGTTTTTATAGTGCAGCGCGTTTCTCCTAATGGAAGTGTATTTGGTCGCTGTAGCGCGTTTCCACCTGTCGGCCACCATAGAGTAACCTGCAGTTGAAATATATCCAAATGTGCGTGTATTGTCAAAAAATTGTTGCAATACCATAATCTGTTAAAGTATAAGAGTACTGTCTGTGACATTGCCCAGTCCAATAGGAATTTGGCAACTGTTTCTGTTAGGGCGGTGAGAAATACAAATATATTGCCTCACAGCTGTTCCCTGCTGCTCCCGGAGAGCCCCAGCATGACATCATTTCCATCTTTCTCTGCTCTGTCCTCACCATCCGCTCTTGTTTAGCTGAACACACCCGAGCAACATAATCATGTGAGGACAGAGCAGGGAAGGGAAACTGAGAAACAAAAAGTGAAGTGTTTCATAAATGATCAGATTTTCCTTTCCTCATGCCAAAATATTCAACCTCATAACCTAACCCTGTGTTGTGGTTTTTGAAAATCCAATAGAAAAGTGGACTAAAATAACAAAAAATAGCTGCCAATATTTTGCTTATAGTAACAGTAAGTGAAAAACAACAACAGTTTGTTTGTTTCAATTGGCTCGAATCCGCCCTGTAAGAACAGCTGATAAACAAGAAACTATTTTTGTCAGAATTTTGAAGTAACTTCTCTTAGCGGTCATTTCAGGTGTGTTTTTGGATCTCACGTTAACTTGTTTGTTAAGTTTCAACGTTGTTTTTATTCAGCCGTAGACACTGTTGACTCACAACATTAAAAAAAACGGTACGCCGCTTTATACACAATTAAAGAGCACATATGTTGCATTAGCTCCGCCCACCCTCTCTGAAGGACCAACCACAGCTGAGTGATGGAAAATGCGTTACTGTGCGCCATGTGCGATTTTTGAATGGGAAAGTCCAGAGAGTCTTTTAGAATATAGAGCTTTTAACATTTAACAATACTAACAATTATAATAAAATGTATTTAGGGGCGCCTTTCATGACACCCAAGGGTACCATACAATTTGGTAAATATTTGGAGACGTTAAAAGCAACAGAACATGATCAAACATAAACAGGCAATCATGGAATGATTCATAAATCATAAGTTGATATGGCAAACTTTGTTAGAACACTGTCATGGATGTGCAGCAACATTATCATCTATTTGAGTCTTTGTATGTTGCTCTGATTTTGGTCTCCACCAGCTCCTGAGAGAGATATCTGTCCCTAAATGCTCCACTATGTTCACCAGCTAGTGTCTAACTGTGTCCGCCTGCTGTTTGCTGCTGAGCAGGTCGAGTACCAGGGTTGCGGTCGAATAGTCCGTTTAGCTTAGGAACCTTCCTAACGGAGTGAAATGACCCGGAAGTCCCTCAGTGGCAGCCATGATAAGAGCCGTTCTAATTCTCTAGATGATAGGAAAGGAGGTTTCCAACTTCCTTTATAACCTCCTTTAACTTAGGAACCACTGGACCTTCCCTTACGAAAGGAAACGAGAAAATGCTGCCCCACAATGCCTTGCGGCCACAGCATTTGTCATCACACAACAGTCGGACGTTCACGGAAACAACCGATTATGACCGAGAAATGATATCATGAAAGTTACGGTGCTTATTAAAGGTAGGGTAGGTAATTCCCTTCAGAAACACTTGTTGTTATATCCCATGGAATGCTCTTAACATCCCGATAGCAATGAATACATTAAATGCTTTGACAATAATTATATACAAATATTTCATCTGTGGAAGCCGTAGTACTGTAAAAAGCACGACCAATCATTTTAGCCGGCCCGGCTAAAGTAACTGGATGGCCTACCTGCCTGTCAGCCTTCCATCTGTGCACAAACTTATCTCGTGCCCTCATTGGTCATGTGCGCGTTCGTGTGTGTTGGAGGAGGGGCTCTGTAAGGAAGTCTGAAGGAAGGGGCAGATTTTCCGGTTGTGGTACTTTCAAATTCAGCGCACTCGAGCTGGTTTCTCCATTCTTAGCCTAGCCCGTCTAACCTTTAAGCATTTTAAAACGTATGTGGTAAGGTTGCCAAAGTGCTTTGTTTCATCGTTTTCAGCAGTATTATAATCAAAAAGAGAAATATGAACGTTAGTTTTTACTGAAATGGGATCAAATAAAGTCAACATTTCACAGTCTTTACTGAGCTGTGTGGGGTTTTGTCACTTTTAAAAACATGCTTGAATGGCGATAGTACACAGTGATAGATGTTAAGGAGCTAACGTTTTAATAATAGTCACTTTGTAGTTTATTTTAGATTCTTCATACAATAATAGCGTATTGGGATCATTTGTATTAAATGTGACCGGAAGGAGAGGGTGACGAACATAAGGTCTTCCTTTTCGCTTTTTTTATGTCAATCCAATTTGGTCATGAAGATATGTTTTCTCTGTTTGTGCCCTACGTTCATGAAGCGATAACCAACAGCATCAGAGCACGTGCAGAGATGAGTTTACAGTGTCCGCCCTTCTTATATTACTGCATGTAGTCCGCTGTATAAGAAGCACTGGTAGTTTCCATAGTTTCCGCCACAGCAAGACACACATTTATGACGTCCGCTGGCGCCTCATAAATACGTCGGATAGTGAAAGTCGCAGCTCTTCTTCCTAAAACCCTTTGAATTCTCCTATCCACTAATTCTTAACCCCGTGACGTTTCAACACAGAGGTCAAGAATAGACGATAGTGTTAGACAGCGGTCTACAACTTTTTGACCAAAGAGCCATTTTGCTCCTTCTTTCCAAAAATGTTTTTGTCGGAGGCCGCAAAAAATATTTCCATAGCTTGATAGCTAATAACACGTTGTATTTATTGTTATACGAACAAAGAGAGCTACAGTGTTCTTCTTGCATTCTTACGGCTATTTCACTATAGATTCTATACACCACGGTAACCTCTAACTCAAGCACGAACAGAACTCCTATACAACGGAATTACACAATAATACCACAGGCCTAGGCGTTAATCACACTGAATACACAGCACCCTTGGAGTCCTCTGCACATTGCAGAGAGAAAAAAAGATATAAAGACGTACCTCTGTGACTCCACACACAATTGAGGAACCCTGTTCACAGTACGACGTATTTATGTAATTATGAATAAAACATTATGACGCTCTACCTCCAAAATAAAAATTTAAGAAAACAGAAAGGTGAAAATGGAGAAACCACACAATGAACGCAACAAAGAATTTGAAAATACACAACAGCGGCAAAATAATAGGCCGGTTGGCTTTAGCGAAGCGCAGCGGGCTTGCACAGAGATTAATTTTGTTGTATTTTTATTGTGCAACAGGCACTCCCTTAATTACTTCCCCATTGCTACCGGCGAGTTAACGGCAGCATTTGCGTCATGGAATACTCCAACAACCACGTTTTCTGAAACTCAAATTACCATACGGCCCCATTGAATTAACTGACCTGAGACGCTTCGGGTCTAGCTGTACTCCTCCTCCCGTTCCGCGTTGTTTCCTCGATACTAATTANTTGTCAAAGCATTTAATATATTCATTGCTATCGGGATGTTAAGAGCATTCCATGGAATATAACAAACTGTTTTCTGAAATAAATTACATACCCCATTGAATTATGACTGAAGATTGTCAGCTGTCTTCCTCTCCCTTGTTGTTCCTCGATACGTAAAGGCTGCAGCACCGTTGACAACTTCTCTCTACATATCAAACATACCGGTAAACCAGCATCGTTTGCTGTGAAAGCATATAACTCTGTCCACACAGAATTAAATCCTGTGTTCCTCCGGTACTTTTCTTTGATTTATCCATAGTTCGCTCATCGAGCCGGGGGTCCCCACGCGAGCGCCTCCAAGAAAAGGCGCTCGCGCGGGACCGTAGCAGTATGTGACGCATATTTTAGTTGACCTAATTAAAACCGTTTTGTTTTTTATTTATGTTTCACAGTATCACCTCAAAATACAAGATAAACATTTTCAACCATGTAACAAAATATAAATAGTCCTACAAATACTTTTATTTTATTTCCTTCTTATTTTTGTCTAAGCTCAAGGGAGCCAGAGCAGAGGGCTTAAAGGGCCGCATGCGGCCCGTGGGTTGCCGACCCCTGGGTTAGACAATAGGGGCTGATTTTTGGACTATTCAACTGCAGCCCAGGGCTTTTTACAGCAGGTTCTGCTGAAGCTGCTAAACAACACTATGAGAGCATTGAGCCGGGACCAAAACAGATAACCATCTTACATAAAAATATGAATTCAAACAGCTTTAACTAAATGGATCCTCTCAATATGAATGGACATTAACAGTTAATTGCTTGTGAGTAAGGTGGTCACTGACTCTGCAGATCTCCATGCGGTTGGCTGCCTCCTCCATCTCCTCCCTGTGGTGGTCGGCCTTCGCTCCTGATGGCTGCAGGTTACTGGACAGTCCTGAAGACTTGTTGGACTGATAATACCTGGGGGAAAAACAATTGTCAATATTACTATTAATTGAAGTAGTCAGATCCTACGGTATATCAAGTACTCCACTACAAGCAAAAGTCCTACATAGAAAATATACTTTATTAAAAGTATGTATGTATAATCAACATACAAAGTACATTAAGATATTCCATGTCTGTGTTTCAGTATTATTTATGATGTTTTGGATTAATATAACTGCTGTTTTAATGTGTACGTTGCATTATACTGCTGTACAGTATACTGTAGTTGTTGCCATTTGCACTGGTTTATTTCCTAAAGGATTGTGTAAATGTAACACATTTCATTATATTCTCTAAGATCATCATGTGTTTGTAGCTTAATAGCTTTCCAGTGATATCCATAAAACTTCAACTTTTCATGAGTTTGTAAGTTTCTGTAACAGCCTTGTTTTCAACTTTGTGACATTTTTCAGCTCATTCAGCTCAAGGTTTTGAAATATTAAAAATTAAAGACATTTGTTTGATTCCACTGTTAAGGAAAGGGGGGGTGAGTACAGCATGTTACACTAAACCTCCAGCAGCGTAGACTTTTGTTTTTATATTTATATATTTGTCTCAATAGCATGTTTTAAATTGAAATTGTCTGAGGTCCTTACCACTAGCTGCTCTTGCAGTAATAATTAGTGCGCCTTTCTTACTGTCCTAATGTGCACAATGTAGTGACTGCTTTTTCGTCTTTTGTTTTCTTAGTTGTGTTCTCTGTATTTTATATGTTTGTGTTATGTGTAACGTTGCTGCCTTCTTGGCCAGGACAGCATTGCAAATGAGATTCTATCTCAATGCTTTTATCTGGTTAAATAAAGGTTAAATAAAAAAATTAATTAAAAAAAGTGATAATCATCGACAACAAAATCTGCTGGATAACAAAACATATTTTAAAAAGCCAATTTAAGTCTTCACTTGATTCTCTATCTACACCCTAATTCATTCCTCTTAAGCTATTTTCTGTTCCGTTTTAAGCCCCCCTCTGCCCTCTCTGTCTGGCTTTCTGTCTGAGCTGAGTCTCTGGGTGGAGATAATATGCCACGCTGCCAGAGGAGCTCAGCACAGCCGCATGATGGGAAAAACTGTCTCAGATTTGGGTCACCCAAAAAAAACTGACTGCCTGGCTGGACTGCAGAGAGGAACATCACATTTCTCTTCATATCACTGCTCAAACTGAAGTGATGACAGTGAATCAGCAGGAAGAAAGTGTGGGGATAGCACGTTACAGGAAAAAGCTTCTGATTGGACGGGAGAGAAAGCTGCACTGACATGATCATTCACATGTCTTTATAAGATCAATCAGAATAAGAACACTTTCTTTGTTAACATTGTGTTTTGTGACAGTTGCTCCTTTTTAGAATTACATTTAAAAAAAAAAAATTATAACAAATAATATTCATATTTACATAAGAGGCTTAAGTAAGAATGTAAAAATATTTAAATACAATTTATTTATATAAATATAGAGAGGTAAAGTAAAGATGTTAAATTCGCAATAAAAGATAAAACAACATTTGAAAATAATAAAAATATTTATACAATTATAACAAGTTAAAGTAAGGATTTAAAATAAAAATATAAAATAAATCAGAAATATTTTTAATGAACATAAAAAGTTAAAGTAAAGATGTTGAAAATGATTAAAATAAAATGTGTTAAAATAAAAAATAAAACAAATAAAATAAAATATAACATGTAAGGACAAATTCCTTAAATCCTTAAACCAGCAATACATGTACTGAACTAACAAATATTGTTAGTGTAATAGCTTGATAAACGTTACTCCTCTGCTTTAGGACTCTCATTTGAATGATTTGCAGATATTCATGGTTACACTTCAATTGGATACCAGTTACATTCAATGTGAAGCACCAGGTCCATTCACAGCGGGTGGAGTTTCCCACATCACACACACACACACACACACACAGTAAAACAGACTCACCGTGTGCGCGCTGAGTCCATGTCCAGCACCAGCTTGGCTAAATGTTTCCTTTGTTTCTGGATGTTTGGGATTTCCACCTGAGAGGACAGAGCAGAGAGATGTTGTTTGTTTGTTGCTGTGAAAGAGGGAACACAGGATCTGCACCTGTTGGAGGAAAACTCTGCTCTCATGAAGATTAGCTTAATCATGTACAGTTTCCCCTGTATTAAACACATGTAGGAGCTGCCCTGTGTACACACTATTCATTAGAGATTACACTGCAGGTTTGTCTGACAGGTATCAGGGACTATTTAAGGGCATAAATGCTTTTTTCAATATAAATGTATTTACTAATTAAACCGACAATGTGAATAACGTGTGAACATATAAATATGTTTTAATTTTTAATTCAAACAAAAAATATTTTTTGATGGTATCAAGAGGCTGGGGGTTCTATCAGAAAAATAACAACAAATGAAATCGAATTAATTTGCCTTTGTCTTTTATAAAAAATAAAACATGAGTGAGTGGAAATCGGACATAAAAGAGAGAGAACACCCGTTATGTTTTTTTAAATAGGTTGCCTTAATAACAATAATAATAATAAGTTTGATCTGAGATAACACCGTGGTTCCCACAGTGCTGTTTGTGTACCTCTGCCAGGTCGTACAGAGGCTCCACGACGTCCCTCTCGATGGTGAGCTCGAACAAGATGAGCTCGTGAGCCAGTTTCTCCTGCGTCTCCCCGCAGAGCTTCAGCATCTTCCTGCAACACACAACAAGACCCGGAAACATCATGGATCAGACAGAGAGCAGGCGTCACCTTGTAAACGCCTCCAACACTCGCTGATATTTATTTATTCACCTTCTCTCAAAACTCTACAGTAATAACAGCAGTGATGCTTATACATGAGTAACTGCCTCAGGTGATGTAACACAGTGTAACTCACTCCAGAGTCAGGCTCAAACACATACATGAAGACAGCTAGGCTTCAGCATGTGCATAATATTTGAATGTTCTGTATTAGACTCTCTTGCCATACGTCTGAAATAAAGTACAAACAGATCATTCTATCTTCATAAGTTTTTGTGTTTGCAATGGATTTTTCTTTCATCCAGATATCAACTGATCTCTTTTGTGCTTGACATACTGTAACTAAAGATCACATAATACACATTGAAATACACAATACACACATACATTTAATTATAAAAGTACATTTAATAGCTTCATTATTTGCAGTACTTAGAAAAAGAGAAAAAGCACAACCAAAAATGTATTCAGATTTTTTGCAAATATTTTTTTTCAATCTAGTGTTTGGACTTTTTCTGGTTATTTGTGTGCCAATTCAAATAATGACACATAATATCTTGCATTTATGTTTGTTAGTGCTAATAACAACTTTTCCATCTTTTAATTGTATTGCTTTGATGTTTTTCTGTTTTTGTTTTGCTTGTCGATATTGTCATAGTGATATTTTTTATCCTAATGTATGGTATACATGGTCAACTGTAATAAGAAAGAACAAACTGCTTCCGTCATTAAAATATAGGAATAAGCCTTTTGTTACCCTTAATATCGGGTGAAGGCAACTTCTCATGCTATTAAATAAATAAAAACATGTTTTCATATTTCCTCTCAGTTATGCTGTTCTCTACTATTGACACTATTGACAAAGTATTTTTATTTCATTTCCATGTAGTAATGTTTGTTCATTAATATGTATGTATATATTATGTATTTATTTGTATTATTATAATAAAGGATACTTTATTATATGCATTGATCACATTTTGGAACCTCTCTTAAAGGTCCCATTTCATGGCCATTTCTACTGATCAGATCATTGTTGAGGTCTACTAGAATATATTTACATTGTTCATTGTTCCAAAATCACATTGGTTTCTCATACAGCATCTCTGTATAGTATGTGTATTCACTGTCCTAAACGGCTTGTTGGAGCCTCTGTGCCCCCCCCCCCTCCCTATGAGCCCAGTGTCCGTCTGCGAGACAGCGAGACACAGCGAAACCCAGCCCGAAACCAGCCCGAACACACACACACCCGCAGCCTCGCCGCGTCCCGCCGTCTCAGGGAGGAGAAATCGGCGGAGCTGAGAAAAGATTGAGTGTGTGTGTGTGAGGAACCTAACGGCTCCGCAGACATAACGTAACGGCTCCACGGATTGGTCCATTTGGACCAATGGGTCCATTTGGGTATGGGCACGTCACTGTACCGAGGAAGAAAAAGAGAAATCTCCAACGAGGCGTTCTGGGGCAGCACAGACAGGTATTTTATGAGTTAGAGTTTTACTCGCTACAGGGTGTACTTTGAGGGTTTGTGCCTCTGTAGACCGTTTACATGCAGAAAAAGCTACATAACACACAAGGGGATGGGTAATAACCGGAAAAGCATGACATGGGACCTTTAACACAGTCACGGTTTGTCCTCATCTGGCTGCCTTTACTGGACAAGAAGTGTAAATCAGTTCTGGGTAATAAAACCATTCCTTTCCATGTCTGCGCTTAGAGAAAATGCTGCGAATGTTACAGATAATCAGTGATCTACATGTGTGTGTGTGTGTGTGTGTGTGTGTGTGTGTGTGTGTGTGTGTGTGTGTGTGTGTGTGTGTGTGTGTGTGTGTGTGTGTGTGTACACTTACCCTAGTAGGGACTCGTCTCCGAGCACCACCGCCCCTTCCACCATACATTGTGCAAGTGTAGTTAGAGGAAGCTTCTTCTACACAGAAATATTAAACAAACACAAAAGAAAAAAAAACATCCTTTATTATCTCTGATGGAGGAGATACTTTCTAATTAGTACCTGCACATCCACATAAATTCCCACTTTATGAGATGAAGTTGTTGTTCTCTCTTTTCCTTTGACAGGCCTTATCTGCTCCTGCCAATCAGGACCACCAACACCAAATGACGGAATGTTTTCTGTTTGTCCCTAAGCAGGATTACGGAAAAACTACTACGTAACTTTGTGAAAGGTTGAATCAGGGGCCAAAGAAGAACCTAGTAAGCTATGGGGCTGATCTGGGTCACTGTACGGATACACAAATATTGTTTCTCTTGACTTGTTAGCATTGATGTGGTTTTTTAATGATCTGAGAAATGTGTTCTTGACTGAATGCAACCATTAGACTTTGGTAGAGGTCTGCCCTCTCTGAGAGTCTCTGTAGGCATTAAAGTGTTTTTGGGTGTTTTCTCACCGAGGGAGACCTGACAGATTTCTTCTCCACCTCCACACCCTGCTGGCCCTGCAGACAGGCGGTCAGCTTCTTGTGTGTGCTGTGGGAAACCTGCTTAACCAGTTCCAGACGTTTCTCCACCTGAGACACAGGAAGAGAGAAAAGATAATACAAAAATACAATATACCTATTTGTCTTCCTACCTCTTACCCCTTACCTCATACCTAAAGTGCTAATTATCGGTCTAGATTGTTTTGGTGCGAGGGTCGTATATATTATATTGAAAAGGACATATAATGCTCATTTTCAGGCTCATTGTTGTGCCTCTACTGTAACATGTTTCCATTCTTTAATGTTCAAAAAGCTCTTTATTTGTCTCATACTGCCTGTGCTGCAGCACCTCTTTTCACCCTCTGTCTGAAACCAGAGCCCAGGCTGCTCTGTTGTGATTGGTCAACCTTTTAGAGATGTCCCGCCCCTTAGAAAATCAGGTACAATGTGTACATGAATTGGAGCGCTAGTCAATAGAAGTGTGAGTGTTACATAGTGATGTCACTATGTTACGGAAATAAATAAAGGCCATTAATCTATTAACATGCAGAAAAACCTATATAACACACTACAGGAAATGGAAACACCAAAATCAATAAAAGGGCCTCATTAACTAGCCAGATCATGACTTTGGACTTGGCAATACATTTCTGAACAATCTAGATTGATAGATAGCACTACAGGTAAGAGAACACATATGTAATATGGGGATGAACTATCCCTTTTAGTCATAGTCAGGATATCCCTATTTGCAGTTACTATCACACACTTGCAGGCTCTTACAGCCTGTCTGCCTGGCATCAAGAACAGCGTATTCCCATCCGGTGACACTTATACGACACCATTACCTGTCTCACTTAAATGCCTCTCATTTCATTATTAACACAACTCAGTGGAACCGTCGTGGCTGGCGCTGAGGGCGGCATTAATCAGATCAATTACAGCGCTGCACCCCGAGTCAATCAGTGGGGACGCTCAGCCTTTTGTCTCACAAAGAAGTTCAATTTCAGCGCTCATTAACGACGCCCGCAGGCAGTGCTCAGAGCCATTTGAAAAAGTCATTTCATGCAGGCTGAATACTTTGCATCGATGATGATTATTTTTTCCTGTGAGAGGCAGAAAACACACACACACACACACACACACACACACACACACACACACACACACACACACACACACACACACACACACACACACACACACACTTGATTGATTAGTACCTGTAGTAGGTCGTCACTCAATACTTCTGTTTTTTCCGCTCTGAAAGAGAAGAGAAGAAGAAAAAATGCAATTACATCATTTGCTGAACTTCTATAATTACAGTTGCACCCTGGAGCAAATATAGGAATGCTTATTTTTCTATCTGTTACAAATGGCTCAAGCTAATTCAAAGGAAAGACTACAAAGTCTAAGGATGGAAATCTGACAGGGAAAAAAGAACTTCGCCCAGTCAAAATCAAATTATCTCCACTTTACAATAGCAGCTGAAATGACTCTGAAGGCAACACAATACAGCCTCCACAGGCTCAACATGAAAGATAGTTAAGGTCCACCACATGAAGGATAGTCCCACTGCAGTGCACACAACAACGCATAAACATATCAGTGCACAATATAATAACTGCCAGATCATTTAATTACTTGCTTAAGTATGATAAAGCTATTTCTCTAATTGGATGGAAATATGACAAAGCTTGTTGATTAATTTCCAGAAAATGTTATTAAAAATAAATATGATGACACAAGAGTCTGAGGCTAGCTATAGCATCTCTGTGAGTCTGTATAATGATGAGCTCTACGGCACAGAGGAGATTTATCAGGATTTAAAACACACAAAAGAAGTTGGAGTTTAACCATTCATTGTTAGTATGTATTAACAACAAGATATGAAACACAATCAGCCTTATCCTTTAATAAGTAATCCTTTTTTAATGTGGACCTCTGTAACTCTACTGTAAATATTATAATAAATACTTCCAGCTGAGGTGATTTTATTTTCTGTCTTTGTGATTGTATTTTATTTGGTTAAATGGTCTTTGGACGATGTAGATAGATATAGACAAAAAGAAGAAGCCAACATTGTAAATATGATTATGTAAAGAGCTAAAACAAACAAAAAAAGGAACATTTTTGTTGTATTTTCTTTGAGTTGTTAGATCATCAGTTTCACCAAGCCATTTAACAAAATAAATCACAACACTATTGAATATATTGTCTACGAGTCTTAAGACCAGCATACAGAGGGAGAGGTGTGTGAAAGCACCAATGCTTGATCTAAAATGTAGATTTTAGCACTGGGATATATTAGGTATATATGAAATACCTCAATATGGACGTTGGGATCATATTGTAGGGTTGACTATTGAATCATGCTTTCATCAAATATTTACAGAAAGGGTTTTTTAAAGGAAAAATCCTCAGTAATGTGGATATAATATTATCTTAGCATGTAAAAACAAGTACTTAAATAATATCAACTTACTGTAATGCACTTTTTACACTTTTTTAACACTTAAATAATAACCTAATATTAATAATCTAAAAGCATGTCTCTCATATCATGATATCTATATCAAATTGAACTATTGCCCAGCATGACTGTCATTAAGATCTTCTACCGCTGAGTGATCTTCTCTGTCTTTGCTCGATACACATCGATATGATACATCAGGCTGAAAGCATCTTAACATTTAGCTTCTCTTTATTGCTTGTGCATTTGAAGACACAGAAAGCAATGTGGTTTGAAGAAAAATGAGATCGATGGCAACAAAACATGTGTTTCAAGCACTGATTCCAGAGATGAGCAGCATCGGCATACCAACAGTGATTTATAGCCCGTCCTGCTAACACCCTAAAACAGCTCAAAAGATTCCCCAAACATGTCCACGAATACACCGTCACTATTTCAACAAAGCATCTATGTATCCTCTTTGCACTAAAAAGCTGATTTGTATTGGCATGTCTAGAAAATAGTCAAACTGACACACAAGAAAGGAAATCACCTGAGATAAACTACTTCTGCCCTGGAGGTAAACATTTGTAGTTTAGGTAAAAGAAGAAGTAAAATTGTTCACAAGGGTAAAAATTGAGACCCCAGCAGCTTTAAGGATCTATAACAAATTATTTCCAATATTAATATTAGGAACAACCAGTATAAAATCATATTAATAGACATTTTACACATATATATCCTAATAATCAGCCATTAGTCTTGATATATATACCCCTTATATAGGCTGACATGTAAATAGTACCAATCAAGAAATGTCATAACAATCAATTATTTGCAAGAGTGCATGTTGCTATATAGAGTGCTATACAGATGCTTACAGTATAATCCAAACCTAAGACAATACGATCGTGAATCTGAATCATACAACAGCTCTGTCCTTTTCTTTCTGAACACCAACCAACAAAGTCTGTCTCACCTCATTTCCTCAACAACACAGACATCCCCTCTGATTGTATCCTGACACAGACACCTATCATCTAATCCAAATAAAAGGAACCTTAAAGTTCTCCCTGGACTTACAGGGCCTTTCTGTTCCTGCGAGAGGATCTAGTCCCGTTGATTTGCAGCTTTCTCTTCCACATCCCCCTTGCTAACTGGAGGACAACCACCTGCTTTCAGGCAGGAGCAGAGTGACAATGAGGGGGGGGGAGCGGAAGGACAGAGGGAGGAGAAGGAGGGCGTTAGCCTGAAGAATGAGACCTGACTATCTTGTCCTTTGACTCTCTCTCTTCACCTACAGTATCTGTCTTCTGAATGAATGAATTGATTTTGACCTTTTCAACCTCATACACCTTTGCTCTCATGGCTTGGCAGGATTATAATTATTCATCAAATGAAAACAAGAGTACAGTAGAAGAACAAATTACAATGATCAACCTTATAGAGCCCCTTTAAAGGAATAGCCGACTAAAAGTGGTAGACCAACCAAACTCCGCAGCCACCAGCACCACGTATAGGTGAAAAACTTTGAGACAAGGGGGTTTAGTTATGTCAATATCTGTTTGGCTTTGTGAGTGTGTGCATAGCTTTCGCAGAACGACAGTGTTTGTGTTAGCACAGCCACAATAGTTCTGTGTCTGTATGTTGATTTAACCTCATTTATTTCTGAAACACTGTGTGCAAATACAGGACTTGTTTTCTCCGAAGTTCAAAGTAAATCACTGACAGTCTCTGGATTCATTTCCTCTCTGACAACAAGGACAGATTTACTGGCTCAGTGATTTTAACTAGAGGGGGATAATGATCACACACATACACACACACACACACACACACACACACACACACACACACACACACACACACACACACACACACACACACACACACACACACACACACACACGAGCAGAACAACCTGCAGTCAGCTGCAACGTGTGTTTTTCCAACCCAACGACAAATATTCAGACTTGTTGACCTCCCAGTCCTGCATGTATTATATTTGCAAATGTGCCTCCATAATGGAATATAATAATATCTGCGTAGAGCGAGGATGATTTAAATGTCTCGAGTTGTCATTTACACAATTACCAGCAGGAGGCAAGATTCGATAATACTTCGACCTCATGTCTCCCTGAGGAAATGGAATATTAGCAGTATTCTAAAGCTGCAGCATAATGTACCTGCAGTGCTGCTGTAGATGCATGAATGTCAATGTGTTTCCCTGTAAAAAGCATCTGTATACCGATGTGTATTTAGTGACTTTAAGAGCACATATTGACAAACAGGGCACAATGTTAAAAGCAGACACTTTGGAGAAAAAAAAACCTTCGCAGTATGCATTTTAAACCCATACACATCTCCAACTAAATGCTTAATGTTTCTTCTCGCTCTGCCTGAAAAAGGTTTATTTTTTAAATAAAACATGCATGCTGCAAACATTTCCCCCCCAGGCCCTGCATATCTGCACATGTACGGAGAGGAGAAGGTCAGCTGTTAATGTTGTTGTGCTGACGTCCCCACTCCGGGGATTTAGTCGTTGTAACGCAGTGTGACGGGAGGTCACAGCTGAGGATGGGAGAGGCTGAACACCATATGGTCCATATTTGGGAAGATAGATCAAAATCGAATTGGACAATAAAAATGCTTGCAGGAAAATGTGGCCTTGTATCAGACAAGAAGGGAAAACCTCCATTCAGAATATTAATTTCAAGACCTTTCCATCTCTCTGCAGCTTTTAGTTAATTGTCTGACACATCAAGGGTGCTAAAACATCCCATATCAAAGCCTCAGCAGTAGAGTTAGGACTTTACTGCAGCATCAGCTTCTGTCATCACAGCCGGGATTCCCACTGGTATCGAGAGGAGAGAGGGGGAGGCGAGGCAGTGATGAAGAACTCAGAAGCAGGAGGAACTAGAAATAGTGTAAAAATGGGTTTCACAGTGATTGAGCGAAAGTATGAAATGACATATTGCTCTCCTTGAAAGATGACTCAGCTTTTTTCTTTTCCCATTACTCGGGTCCAGAACTTTTGTCAGATTAACAATTAGATTTTAAGTCATGGTGGACTGTTGGGGGTGCTGTGTACCAGGAGCTAAAGAAAGTGTGTTGATCCTTTGAGGAGGTTGGGGCAGTAGCTACATTCGAGCTAACTGCTAACAGTGGGGCTGTCCCAAGCCCCCAGGAAGTGCGCCGGACTCTGAGGAAAATATTTGTTGTGGCTGTCACCATAGATATATATAAATATAAACACTAGATGGCTCAAGGGGGAGTCGCCAGCGTAGTTCACCGGCGGCCATCTTGCCACAGTCAACAACTACTGCTACAGCTGTTGTAAGCAACATTGTTGCTGCCGATCTAATAACAGAGGACCTTCAAGTGGGGACACATGTACTACATCAGAGAGATGAGAGCTGCACAGTGGATCAGATCACTTCCACAATCAGAGTATACCTGGATATCGTATACGTTGTAATATTGTTGATGCATTTGTGTGAAAGTAGTATATTAATATTGTTGCTGGTCAAGCTGGAGTCAAACACGTTTTAATTAGTTTATCACGTCAAAGTGAACATTTGAGCTGAATTCAGGACATATTATGCTAATTTTCTGGATCATACTTGTATTTAGTGTCTCTACTGTGACATGTTTTCCTGCTTTAATTTTGAAAAAGCTCTTTATTTTTCTCATACTGCCTGTGCTGCAGCACCTCTTTTCACCCTTTGTCTGAAACCAAAGCCCAGTCTGCTCTGATTGGTTAGCTGGCCGGCTCTGTTCTGATTAATCAATCGTTTAGAGATTTCCCGCCCCTTAGCAATCACAAACACTGTGTTGGAGCACTAGCCAATTGTTACAGAGTGGTTTTATTATGTTGCCTAAGCTAAAAAAGGAGCCCAATGGAGGCGTTTCAGGCAGGGGGGGGAGTGTGTGGGAGAGAAACTCCCTCTGTAGGGAACATGGGATCTTAGCATTTCAAGACCAATTACATGCACAAAAATCTGTAGAATACACAACAGGAACAAATAAAAACATAATAGCGCCCTATCAATAAATTCCCTCCAGTTGTTCTTGCGACATTTCCAGCAAATGGCCGAGCAACTCAACAATGAAAAATAACCCCCCTGACCACAGCTAGCACATGCAGGGAAGGATAAGAAGCACAATACAGCACTCTAATTGTATCTTTTAAATATTGTCGGACAGACTATTTGGATGACTTGTCCGACGCATCCTTTCCTTTTTTAGTCATTAATTTCCTAAAAACAATATCAACAATGAAAGAAAAGATACCAATATAAACTGTCTGGGCTTCTGAGATGTCACAGCTCCTCACTTCAATTGCACCATTATTTCCTCTACCCACCTGCTGCCATGAGCTCCGGTCAATACTGCAGCAATGATGTGTGTCTGCACACAGCAGACCTGAGATAGCCATTATTTGTGTCGATTTAAGTGTATTCATTATATTTCTGCAGAGCCATAATTTAATCCACACATGGAGAAGCAGCAGGAAAAGAAAAAAGTGAGGTTTCTATCACTACACCAGAAGGATATAGAGCTCTTTGACTGCATTATTGCATTATGTAGGCTTTGATAGGAACAGGTCATACATATAGAAATCCGATTCATTCCATCCTAATAAGGGATTAAATATATGATGAGGAAAAAATGGTTCAAGGACAGTAAAATCCCAGGGGAAAGGATCCAGGTGAAGTCAGATTACCCAACATGCTTCTCTCCGGCCACTAACTGAGGGAGGGAAGAGGGGATGTTGGGGTTGCCATGGCAGCAGGTGTTGCAGAGACAGAGGCGATGGATGGATCAAAGATCGAAGTGAAGAAGAAGGCATGTGAAGATGAATGAGTAAAGTGGAGTCATTCCTCTAAGCAGCATCCTGAGGTGCGACGCCGGTGGTCGAGCATTCATTCGTCACAGCAGCAGAAGATGAGATCTGTATCTCTCTCTGTTTGCATCCACACACTCATCTTCTTTTGGTTTCAAGGTCATCTGCTTTGCCGAGAGGAGTGGGGGTAGAATAAGAAATAATCATGGAGCCTTTAAAGAAGATCCTGTCTCAGTAAAATGTAAATCGGTGCACATGTAATAATAATAACTTGTCAAGTGTTTCTGCCTTTGGACATGATAGAAATGTCTTTTTCAAACCATTTCTTATTTATAGAATGCTCTATTTTAGGCGTTTTGATCATCGTGGACATAAAACACTTAAAGCAGGACAACTAACAATTAACACAGAGCTGGATATAAAACTGGCATAAACTGCAGAAATACAGCCCGACCATAGACTTTAAAACCTTTTAAATTGTATTTTGGTTTCTTGTTTTGGCACAATCCTTTTGCGAGAGAAATCTGCCAAAAAGAGCAATTGCGTAGCATAATAATATAAAGTGTATTTAATAGTATTCAGAAATAAAATGTTCCACTGAGTTTCAACAATCTGTTTTTAACTTCAAAGTAAATCTTTCCTCTGTGGGGATTCACTCCAACACTTGAAAACATTGAGCCTTGTGCTTTTGACAACAGACCACCTTGATCCGAGTGTTCATGCAGTTTGCTGCATATTAAATAGCCCCCACACAACACAGCACAGATAACTAAACACAACCCGGGGCTAAAGCTCTACCCCAAATCAAAGTGCTGCTCACAGCCAAAAGTTTTGAGCGCCCAGGTCCAGTTCTCCAGAGGGTTGGCTATCTTTCTCGAGGAGCACTAAATCCCACAGCTTTTCTCAGCTGAATACAATGGATTGGCCTGACTCATTCCAGATTCAACCGGAGTACCTAGGGCCCCGTTGGCCATTTCGATTGACAAGGCAACAAACAGAGCAAAGAAAAATAAAAGTCTACCGTAGGAGGTCGCACACTTTTGAAAGCCTCCAAAGATTGACTTTCTACCTCCTGGGACTAAACGGTGCAGCCTGAAAATAGCACAGAACACCAAACTGAATATTTGCAACAAGAAAAGCATGCATGGCAAGTTTTAGAACTGAAAGAGCATAACACTTTTAAAAATACAGTTTCAATACAAAGGTGGATTCATGTACCTTATATTTAACTTGTCAGGGTGCTTTAAAAGAAGGTCACAATTACAAAATCAAGCCCAATTCCTGCAGCTCTATAATATTCTTAGGTCATAAGGAAAAAAAGATCCAATCGTTCTGTGTTGGTTGCTACAATAACAATTTCTACTTCAAATATAGATAATTTACTCAGTTGTAAACATTACTTGATTCTCTTGTTTAGGAATATATGTACACATCTGTGTTTTTCTTATTTTATTGTTTTTAATTCTTTGTATATCGTCTGTTTATGTATTATTATTTTACTTAATTATTTGTATTAATTTTTTGTTGTTGTTATTATTCCCTGTCTTTAACTTGTAGTCTATTTTAATTGTGTTTACTTACTTATGAATATTACAACCACGCTATTGCAGAATGATAATTTTATTACAACTGATTATTGATTATTATTCTCCTTTTGCATATGGAGAGTTGAAAGTATGTTCTGCTGTATACTGTCTATGACCTGTATTCCTAAGAAAAATTTGAATAGCAAAAACATATATATATAGATAATTTAAGGTTCTATGCACAAACAATTAGAAACTGTTATTATTGTCAAACAACTTAAGTTGCCATTTTGGCAGTGCAGCTGAAATGACATACCTTACGTCACAGCGTGTCATGAAGAGTCAGCTGGTCTTGAACAAATGACAAAGACATGTCTTGTGAGGAAGAACAGAGATCTGATTTTAAAGTGTCTTTAAAGACTGGGAAGTGACTCAGGCAGCTGTGCTGCTCAGACTGAAACTGTAGTGCCTTGTGGTTTGATGGTATCAATATTTCAGTAGAGCTACAAATACAGGCATCTCAACAATATTGTAAGAGTGGTCCGGGTGCTCTGAAGGAGGGCTGCAACAATTACTTTTATTATCAGTTCATCTGCTGTTTATCAAACTATTTATTAATGTCTTGTTTAACCAATAAAATATATGTTTTGCCTTACAAACAGCTCAAAACCCAAACTATTACGTTTAAATACATCTATTGTTGCCTGAGGAATTACTGAAATTATCAATCGATTATCCAAAAAGTTAATAGTAATTGTTCTGCTAATATTATGAATGAATTGAATGATCATTTGAAGTCAAAATATGTGCATTAATTAAAAAAATAGAGCACTTCATAATGATTCATATTTCCCTTCAACAACATCTTGGAGTATTTACCTTTTCACTTGGCTACATTTATTTGACAGATTAAGCAACCAAGCAGTATATAAAATATATTTGTATTTAAATATAATACAATAATATAATTGCATTTTTACAAAAGTACTTTTTCATTATTTATTTAAAATTGATGGTTGTACTGACTTACTTTTTCAATGCAGGACACGTAGATGTAACAGAGTATGTAGCAGCACTGTGCCATTTCTACTTTTACTTCAGTAGAGTATCTGGGTACTTGTTTTATCACCGGAAAAAATTGTTAATGTTTTTTTTCGTAAAAATCAAGATGTTGCATCTGTTCACGAACAACAGAACAATTCCTGTAACTTTACATCAAAAAGAAAGTACTGCGAGTGCACTGATCATGTGAGAACACAATAACTGTAGTGTTGTCTGCCTCCCTGTCTGAACTCTCCCACACTCAGCGTGTGGACATGCGATCCGACCCTGTGGCTTTATTTTCATATTCTTCATCCAGCTGGCCTGAGCACACTGATGGTGCTTTTTGACACCAGAGACACTGAAACATGTTGAAATGTTCGGGCTCAGGACAACGACCCCAGGTTCACTGACGGGACACCTGTGTGCTGATGCAACTGCTGCTTTACAAATAATACCTCCCATTCATTGTTCATCTTATTCAAAAGGAAGGGGAGACTTTTCTTCTGCTGTTTTCTGTTCATCCCTGAACTCTACTAAAGTAAGACCTGCGAAAGAAAATACGGTTCGCCTTTTATACGTGTTGGCAGTACAATTACTGTACGTACAACAAACACTGTAAATCACATGTGTGGGGGACCAATGGCACCTTCCTTTCCCCCTACTACCCAGGCCCTCTCTCAGAATACAACAATCTTCAAACTCAACCTTTAACCCGGTCCCAGAATAAATCTGTCCACAGAAATATAATATCAAAACCTGCAAAGTTACTAAAACCTTTTCTTTGGTAGTTCCTGCTACAATATGTCTCATAGAGAATATTGCCAACATCTCAACTGAAAGTGGGCAGCCCTACACAGGGTCGATATGAGTAATTGTTCCTCCTTAGATTATTTCATTTCAGAGATTTAAAGGCTTGAAGAGGTCAATTCATACGGCATTTTAAAAATGTTAGGCTATATTGGAGATATATATATGCTAATATGTTCTAAATGTTAAAGTTTCAGCCTTTCAGTTGGCAATATTTGCTGTTCTTCATAACAAACATGATAAATTGGCTGAATTATTGTGATTGGCTTCTTTTTCTGACATTCTATAGTTGACAACATAAGACAATAATAATCTTGAAATCTTGAAAACCAGCATGTTGGGCCAATTAGCTAGTAGAGGCCATTTTATACAAATCCATGTTTACAAATCCTGCAGGTCCAAGAGAAAACTGAACATCTGCTGAATGTGGCAGAATCTTCATCCAGCTACTAGACGTGTTTTCGTTTATCCCAGCCCCCTCCCTCCACCCCCCTCCTCCCAGTCCCCCTCTCCCTAACAGGCGTTGGGTCAGAGCCAGCGATGGGGTGTGCTGGAGTCTCAAATGTTTTTGCAAGCCGGTAAAAGCTCTGATGCCTTGTTTCCTTCGTTTGCTCTCTTGCTTTTATCTCCTATTTTTCTGCTTCTCACATCTCCGTAAAAAGTTCCTCTGCCAGCGCTCCCAGCACTGTGTAGCCGGGGGAACACACAGCAATCTGGCAGCCGGTCAGAGGGCAGCTCATTGGACTCGTCTCTACTGGAGGATTGGGAGGGGAAGACTTCTCTCCTGCCAACTTCTCATCATACTCAACAATTACACAGAATGCCTAATAGCTGTGAGAAGAGGACAGAAAGGACAAGTAGGATACAAACACCAAGAAAGCAGTCCCAGGGTTGGGTTGCACCAACATGAAGTTATCTTTCTTTTCTTGTCAGTATTAAGTGGAATATGAAAGAAAAAAAAGCGCTTTATAAATACCATGTATTATTAATATTATCCTGTCTAGGGTTTATAATTAATCAGTGTTGTCTAGTCTGTTATTGTCATTTTGTATTCTTTTAAAACACTTTGTGATCATGATCTTTGAACAATACTAAATAAACTTTAAACCTGGTAGAACTGAAGCAAATTTGAAGAGGAAAAGAAAGTAACATTTAGTTTAAAATACACTTTTTAATGTAAAGTATTAGGCAAAAATAATCAAGTTGTGTTTTTCGGTCTAGTTGATCTTATGAAACTGTCTGAAATTTGCACAAAACACTTTTTTTTAAGTTATGTCACCTTTTGCAAGATTATTTTGGCAGCCTAGTTTTCTCAAAGATCCAGAAAAAGATCTTCGATGCCAAACCATCATAACCTTTAAACAGATGTTTTAGCAAGTCAATCTGTTTTATATTTACTTTCTAGGTCCTTACCGCACACAGTGACATCAATATGTTACATTTGCGATTCTATTGGCTAACGCTCCAACTCATTGGAACTTGCAATGCTAGGACACATCCTAGCATTGCACAGCTCTAATTCAGACAGAGGGTGAAAAGAGGTGCTGCAGCACAGGCAGAATGAGAAACATAAAGATCTTTTAAAACATTAAAGCATGTAAATATGTCACAGTATGTCCTCTTCTGTATTCACTCATTTTGGAACTAGTTTTTGCTATAGGAATAATGTTGTTGTTAATCCTTGTTGGTGCAACCCAGCAAAAAGGTGACAAACAAAAGCCCTTTATATTCCTGTTGGAGCGGGTAAATAAGTCATGCAGGTGACAGCAGAGACAATCTGGAGGGGTGACAGCATTGTCAAAGTGACGGAGGGTGCAGAGTGTTTTGTTGTTCGTCACGCTGAAGGCTAACAATAACAGTGTTCTGTGAGTTAGTTCCAAACTCCTCTCTCACATCTTCAGACTCACTGTTCCCTTCACAGCATTCAGTAAAGGGAGGTTAGGCTGTTGCCTTGGATACCGTTGACCTCCCCCCTCCTTGGTCATGCAGACAGAGCATCATCGCTCACATCTGAGCCTCAAGACTTCAGCCTCTAACATTTCTGAGAGTGACATTTCACTTCTGGAGGTTCATCTACCAGACGTCTAGCCCTGACTCAGGACGGTCATATTTCAGGGTGTTGGCAGATTCTCTAAAACACGACTTGTATGATGTCAATCTTTCTTTGCTTTTAAACAAAACATTTTCAAATTGTATAAATAAATACAGCTATCAATAAATATAATAAAAGTTTGACCGCAAAATGTTGTTTCTGTCACTTTTCGTTCATCAAAGACAAAACAAAATTCCTAATTCACTTATTTGCTTACAGAAGGCTAATAAAGTTAAGGGGAGACACTACAGGTGACAATCTTTATCTAATATTATAACAGCTATTGTGGATTTGTATGTTGAATTATACAAAAAAGTCAATATAATGCTATTTTTGGTGATATGTTTGTTATATGTGTGATTACACAGAGTGCAATATTTCCCTGTGTCTCTGAAAACCAGAAGTCTGTTTTTAAGGAGTTAATGGACATGTAAGTATTTCTCTCAACACTGACAGAACAGCACCAGAGGTTAAAGTACATCTGTGACTGTAACTGCAACTTGAACATATGTAACTGTCAATCACGGTATACTCTCACACGGCATATGTACACATGAATAATGAGTTGACACAAACACAAACATGAGAGACTCCCACAGCAGGGAGGAGACAGCAGGCGTGAATCGAGGCATTACTGCAGCGCTGATGTCACGTTTCACTGTGGGATCACACCAATAAACCCAACAGCTGTTTCCTGCTCCACACAGAGCAGTGTGAAGCACAGACAGATCTTTGATAAGTGAACGAACTCAATATTTGACTCAAATTCTTGGAACTTTTCTCCCCAAAAAGAATGTTAATATGGATCATTTCACATTTATTTGAACCTTATTTTACAGTAATAGTCATATTTGAGAACAGGTTTGACTCTACCACTTTTTATAGAAGTAAAACCAAATGCTTAAAATTGAAAAAATAATTCTATAATTGCACAGGACAAATTAATGTGCGCTTATACAGTGGTTAAAGTTAAATTAGTCAGTTTTCATGTTTACAAAATGTACATTTTGTATAACTTAACTTGTTGCCATTATTTTCTCTTAAAAATGAAGTATAATTGATACTTTTGTGATGAGGGATGATGCTGTACTTCAGGCAGTACACTGTGTGTAGTTCCTTTGAATCTTGATTTAAAGATTGATTACCGCTTGTCTTTTTTGACTTGTTGGATTTTTTTCTAGGTAATGTGGCCATTATTCCGGATCCAGCACAATGTTATCATTACTGATTAGTAAAATAAGAAATATGAAGTTTTTCGAGCAGTATTCCTCAAATTCTCCACTGATCCTGCTTGTGTCTGACTTTAATAAAGACATTTGTCTTTGTTACTCCTGACTCTGTTACCTTCAAGAAAAAGAAATACATATGTTGATATGTTGCAATAGTAAATCATATTTAAATGCCTATGTTTCCTTTTTCTACATGTTTAGACTGCGAACCATGTTTTTTGATCCTCCATTTATCATTAGGGGTTGAAAAGGTTATTAGGTTTTTAATTGAACATTAATATAAACGGCTTAGTATTGCAATTTTGATCAATCAAGAAATCTTTGATTTTGTTATTTTTTTTGTTATGTGTTTATGTATATCAATAGTGGGGGGAGGCGTCTACATAAGACAATGTTTTTGGACAATCTTATCAATCAATTCTTATTTCTGTTTATATACATGTGTATATGCAAATAGAGAAAGAAAGAACACTGGCAGCTCTCTGACAGAGTGCACTCCACAGTACACTCCACAGTACACTCCACTGTATTGAGGTCATAAAGGCAGGTAATAATAAACCTTCAGATTACATTGTATGTTTTATAGAGGCAGCCTCCAGCTTTATAAAGTAATATCCTTCCTCACACATGACGCTCTTCTCACCACAGAGAGAAACAATACATCTTCTTTACTTTAAAGTCATGTGTGTGTTAAAGTACTGAGACACAAAGGAGGCAGTGAGACTGAGAGAGCAATCCATGCATGCAAGCATCCTTAAACAGCATCTTGTGACAGGAAATGATCCGGAGAGAGCGTCATCACTACAACTTGTAACGGGACACGTTGTTTATTTATAGATCTGAGGTGAACTACACTGATACGTCTGTTTTCTGTTCCCTTATGTCTGGTGCTGTTTTACATTTAGTCTGTGTTTCTTTCACCTTACAAACATATCATCAGTTACTAACCCTAATCATGTAGTCTTTCTTCCTAAACATCATTTTGTACAGCGATATTGTTTTATTTTTGTTTCAGTTGTTGAAACAAATTATTTTCAATTCAACATTAAACACGTCTCAAAACATAATTGAGAATGTAGTTGAATTATATGGGAATACTATTTTTAGGAGACAGTATTGTAATCTTTGTAATGTCATCAAAGAAGTTTGAGTTTTAGACAATTTTCGAACAAAATTAGCCAGTAAAAGATGCAATTTGGGTGTTTTTCATGACTTTGTTAATGAAATGTTATGTTTCACACATCAACTAATTGTAAAGATAATTGGCATGTTAATGGACAATGAAAACAATTATACTTGCAGCCTTTAAAGCACAACCATTTTTTAAATATGATTCTGTTTCTGTAATAATGAAAGCCCCTCTGGTTTGAACCTATAACACAATTGAGAAAAGCACGTTTTTTATCAAGTGATAGTATCACTGTGATATGAGGAAAGATGTTTGCTATGCTGCTCCCAAAGTGAGTAGTGGGTGGTAATCAGCAACCATTATAAATAATACTAACTACATGTTCTTCTGCAAAGGGTTGCGAGCCTGGCAACAACAACAAAAATAGATCTAAAGGTAACTCAGGCACACAAAAAACAAGATGGCTTGGATACCCAATACTAAATCTGATGGTGCCAACATTAAGTGTATAGAATATGAGGCAGCATGCAGCCTCTGCATGTGCATCTGGATAATGGCCGCCTTGGGAAATCCTCTGAATCTCTGTCAGCGGCTTTGCAGGCTTTTAACCCATGCCCTCTGTCAGAGCTATATAGGCACAAATACGTATACATCTACACACAGGCTCAGGGACACACACAGCCACACCCATGCATGCATGCATGCATGCAGTCGGTCACACACACACACACACGCACACGCACACGCACACGCGCACACACACAAACACACACACTGATGCTGTGATCTAATTTTAGGCGACTCGCTAGATTTACGAGCCTTCCACAATCCTCAATGGATTAAGCGGTATGGCCGGGCTATTTGATTATTATGATACGGTACTTTGGATGATGCAACACTATGTGCATCTGATGTCACTACACTATGCTAATCCTTTAGAATATATAAGGGAAATGCAATACTAAAGAATTAATTTAGGGTTATGGTGGGAGATATTGCCATTTTATAGCCATTGAAGCTACGGATATTGCTGCAACAACAACAACTGCATGGACTTTCATCAAATTTGGTACATCCATTCTTGATCCCAAGAGGATGAACCCTCTTGACTTTGGTGATCCTCTGACTTTTCATTAGGACATGCACATATTACAATTGTACAGTATTTGGTTTATGATCAAGCCTCAGATAAACGTTGGGTTTATTAGCAGCGATGTGCTATTCATTTATCATGTAAGGCGCTTGTCTTTGAACTGAAGGGCGTACTTTTCCTCGCACAACAGCGGTATGTGTGACATATGTTACAGTTTTCCCAGAGGCCCATGATTGGTTGGCATTGCACGGCGAACATAAGAGATGAAAAAAGAAATGCTGCCAGATTCTGTGATTTCCGGCTCAACTGGGATTTGATGGATTACTCCAGTAATAATTAGTTTAGGTGTGTTGACAGAAATAATTCTACCCTGCTTTATTATAGATTAAAAAGAAGAAAGGATGATTCTTGAAAGATGATGCAGTTTAATAGATAAAAAAATACATCATAAATAATCTAGCTATCTGAGAGCTAGTTGATTTAAAGAAAATTGTAATATTCTCTACACTTACAGGCCCTCAATTGTGTCTGTGCATTCTGAACAAAGGTCCAATTGGGGTGAAACAAATATGTATATTTGTTTACAATGTGATATGGCTCAATTATACTGTGGCATTTAACATGTTGATACAAGTCAAGGGTCTTAATACTTCATAATTGTCCTTTCTAATTTCTGCACTTCTCCTAATCATGACAAATAATACTTTAAGGAAATATTGGAGTAACTTAAGGCCACAGGAGGCTTCTTAAAAACAGTCTAAATATTTATCTCCCACAGTAATAAACAAACAGCAGGAGGAGGTTAATTACTTTTCCTCGAGGCCAAGAATAAAAACGCGACAGGTAGTAATATATTAAACTGAATTGGTTTATCAAGTGAAACAAGTGTGCACAGATAGTTTAAAGTGGCTACTAATGAGAACATGTCGTACACAGTGGTATGTTTTCTTTGTTTAAGGTATGAGGCCATAGGGTGGCGTGTCACCAAGGCATGTATAGACTTGGTGTATCAGAAAAGTGACAACAGAAAGTGACACACTACTAGGCGACATTCCTGCAAAGGGAACGTGGTTTGACTTCCTTGTTTGAGAGGACAAAGAGATAACAACAAGCTGTTGAGGTATATGACAGCTAAACATGTGTGAAAATGTGTGTATGGACATGTTTGTATGTTTTGTGATCTTATCCGGCATAATAAGCAGGTGACACAGGTAGCTGCTAGCTCCATTAGCTGCTGTGACTCACCATCTCTCACTTTCATCGCCCCATTGAAAAAGTGAAATGTATATGTTGTTGCCGCTTTGATTGTCATGAATAGAATTTCTAACCAATCCAAGCAACATTCTTAAAGTATTATCTTCTTAATACCTTATTAATCATATATTCCATAAAGGAATGTGGACATCACATGTCTTGATCTAAAGCTATCAGAGAACATGCTGAGCTAACGCTAGCTGCAGCCAAAGAGCACTGGAGATTTTGAACGTCCAACTGATTTATTCCGTGTTTCACCATTTATACTCCAATCAACCGGTCTGTTTCTTTTTGGTCCTGGTAAAAACCTCTTGGACGATGAACACTGAAGAATTCCTAACAGGTAGAAGCTGAAAGCAATGAGCACAATCATTTACTATTTGAGTATGTATAAAGAGTAATAACAGATGATCAGATTTTCTCCAAAAGAGAAGAGCCTTCCTGACAGTAAACTGCAGAGATTAGTGTCTATCAAGGCAATTTGAGTCCCTTCACCTCATTAGCTAACGAGCTAGATTTTATAGGTTAAACCCTTCAGGCATCAGGACTTTCACCTTCATAAAAAGAGGTGTGACTAAAACATTTGTGTGCGCTCAGCATGCCGCACAGTGGAGGGAGGCCTTCGTCTCTCACCCTGTGCCTTTCTTTTCTTACACACAGTTACAAGCACAGCACGAGGCGTTCTCTTTCTATTCTCTATCGACCCTTATCTTCTCTGAATTTTACAAACATCATTTTCAAGGAACCCCACAACGCCTGACGAAATAAAAAGCAGCAGAGATGTCTCTGGCTCCAAAGACTGCAGATGAAGCAACACCTTGCCTCGGGCTCTTCTGAGCTCCTCTGGGTTCCCTTGGACCTGTTACTATGAGCTGCACACACACACACATGGAGAGAGGGAGAGAGATTTTTATGGCGCTCCCCGCAAGGCCTCGCTCTTCATTGCGACCCACATTCTGTGTGACGGAGAAAAAAATCACTCACTGTTATTATCGCAGGATGGGAGCCTGAAATAGCGTGTGTTGAAATGCTGCAAGTGTGCATTTCTTAAGCAAATAATATGCGTCATGTGCTTCTAGATTCCCTTCACAGTAGTCCATTTTCAGCATGATAGCGTTCAACATGCATGTATCATTCATGAGCCGGAAAAAGGTTGATGGCGCAGGAGGAAAGGGAGACTTAAAGATGGAGGGTGCAAAAAGGGAAAGAAAAAGGTGAGAAAATCTCTCTGTGAAGCAAACGTAATCCTTCAGTCGCTACGCTTCATCTACTGCGCCATGTCGTGTTTTCAAAATGTCAGCTGCGGTTTCATCAGGCTTCATACGGCTCTCCAACCGGCACCAGATGCCTTTAGAGGAGAGGCCCTCAGGCAAGAAACCCTGGACCCCACATCTGCCTCCAAACAAACACACATTGACACACACACACACACTTGCTTTGTTCAACACTGGGACGACATGAGAAGAACACTCTTCAGGTGACGGGTGGAGTATTACAGTCATGGAGGTGGGGGTGGGGGTGGGGGGGCTTCGTAACAGAGAAAGTCTGTTTCCCTGCATGCACAGGGAAGAGCACCTGCTACGTTTTTAGGAGCATATGCTGCTCTTTTCAGCTACAAGTCATCGAGGGCGTTTCACGACAGGAGGATCTGATAGCAAGCCATCCATCATAAGAAACAAAATTGTACTAAAGTATTGAAAGTAAAAATAATAAATTGATATATTGCCGAGAAGGCGTGTCCCTACAACAAACACATTGCAAGCTGATACCCTCTTTCGTGCATTCATCAAAAGGATTCCTGACAGGATTGTGAGCGTGAGAAATTAGCTATGAGAGTCAGATGAAAGAGAATTCTCCCTCTTATCTTTTAGAAATCAAGCAGCATTTTCTGATTCCTCTAAAACTGGACGGCTCACAGGATGTTGGATTTCTTTTCAGCCAAACAGACTTTATTTTATAGCAATGACAGCCTTCGCAAGGCTGAAAATGTTGGCAACCTTTCAATAGCTGCATGTATTTAACTGCACCAATAAAAACTGATAGACGTGTCACTCTTGTTCATACTGTAAATGCCATTGTAATATTCTCAATGGTGCGAGATAAATCTGATGTGAATGCTAGCTAACCTTTCTACACAGTCACAGCACTAATTGCTATTTACAGTGTTACACAAGTGACATTTTCCTTTATGCTAGCTGTTCATAGCTCCATTCAGCTGCGTGGCGTGATGCATAAATCCATCCTGAGGATCTGAGATGAGACGGAGGGGGAAGCCTGGCTGGTGTGTGCGCGTGCTTGCGTGCGTTCGTTCGTGCGTGCGTGTGTGTGTGAGTGAGTCATCACCTGCATCATGTGGCTTCAGGCTGCCTGGACACTGAGACAGTCTGCAGAGAATGACCCACACATTTCAAGATGCAGTCCAGGAATTGTGTTGAAGTGAATATATATTACTGAAGTATTTCTAAGATTTACTTGCATTACCCAAGTTATGCACTTAATTAATGATTTGAGGTACTTAACGAAACTGAGTAAAAGTACCTCAAATGCTCTCTATAGTGTAAATGCTCTACACAAAAGCTCTTTTTTTTGTTTTATCACAGCTTTTGTGTAGAGTATTTCCTTCTCATGCCACATCACACACTATAAATCAATTAACACAACATTTATTTGCAACTATTTTGAAACTCATTTTGTTATTTTGCATGTAATGACATGTCATGGTTCCAGCGTCAGAAACATGATTCTATGAGGATTTTCCTTTGAATTATTTATATATTTTTAATATTTTGGGGATTAGGTAACTGTAATGACATTTCTTATTTTGTTCATATTTTTACAAAATAAATAATTAATCAAGCAAAGAGGGAAAACAACCAGTTTGATGATGATAATAAAAATATGGTAACAAAATGGGCTCCACCTAAACCAACTACAGCAGAATGCCTTTACTGAATGCATGATTAATGGTAAACAATTAATGATTTAAAAAAAAGTATATTACAAATACTGTTCATTTTCCTGATTATATATACTTTTACTTTAAAATAAAAGCGTTTTTTTTATGTTTAAATCCAGCTTCTTTGTAAGTGAAAATATCAACGGTAAATAAATAAGTACATTGCATGTTTTAAAGCCTTAAAAAAGTCTGCATGTATGTTTCACCTTGCCTCCATAAAGTGGATTACATTTGATTCAATCTGATTTTCTCAAACTCTGGAGAACTTTGTACAAACTCTGCTGCCTTCCTTTCTCTCCTGCAAATACTAATTCAACGTCAGTATTATTTTGTCTTTAACCATAGCGCTTTAAAGCATCATTGCATCATCTGTAATGACGAGTTCTTTGAGTAGAAGTGAGAAAAGCAGGAAACCAAAAGCAGAGAAACCCACTCTGCAGGACAACAAAGTGGGTCAGAGCTCTGTCAGGGCGCCAGAGGATCTGCCTGAAGCCCTCACACATGAGCGGACATGTCAACTTCATGAAAAAAGGAATAGATTGATTTGGATCAGTATCGCTTACTTTATCCATCAAATTACAATCCAACAAGCAGTCGTTACATAACCTTCAGCTGCATGTGTTTTCCTTTCATACGGGCTCAATAACCATACTGTAAACGCTGAATAATCTTCTGATGAATGCTAACATCCCGCTCCTCGGGGTCGTCCTGCATGACTGAACGCCTCATTGATGCAGCGCCGTGTACACAGAGAGACCTTCAAGCCAACTTATGATGACAGTAAATCATCTCAACTGCTGCTGTCATAGTTACAAAAGGTTGAACAAAAGCAGTATGGAGCGACATGAAATCTCCATACATGATAAACAGCATGCATGTAAAACCATCCCAAATGAGTCCCAATTTGTAACACATTTCAAACACTATTTCCAAAACTGATCCCCTTCTAGATGTGCCTGTTAGCAGCACAAGCCCCCTCAAAAATGGAAGTAAACAGAACTAAAGTTAAATAAATAATTCAAACTCTGATCATGAGTCGTGAAAATGTTAAATCAGGCAAGTTAAGCTCACTAAACCTGACAAAACAATTAAAATGAAGATATTAGCTTGACTCAACACCTCTTCACACCAGTTCAACGGGAGGGATTACATTGAATTTAATCTTCATCATTATTCTTTAAATCATGAAAATTAACCATGCGATAAAAAAAACACACAGAAAGTTTCTGTTATGTAAAGGTTTTTTAAACTAGCCAATGTTTTTAACAAGTTTTAACTCTCAATAATGCATGATGGGAATTCTGCTAGTGTGCTGATCATCTTCAGAAACTTCATTTAATGAGTTGAGGGACCTCACAGCAGTAAATATATTGAATTTGTCAAGATTAATTAAATGTAATTAAGTGACCTCCGTCTCCATCATTGCCAGTTATATCTCCATTATCTGTTATACAAAATAAAGTTTTGTCTACGCAGATAATAACCTCCATTTATATAATGAATAAACCAGCATCAGATTTATTGGTATTCCATGGATTGCACACACAAAAAAACAATTAAGAAAAATAATCAAGATATAATTGGTTTTACTAATGAACCCTTCATTCACGTTGCCAGTAGATTGCTTTATCACATTAACTGTCGATTAAGAGGATACAATTATTGTTGCCATACTAACCTCCACCAATTGCAAATGTAATCCTCACTCATAGTATTACCAACCTCTCTGCAGTGTGTTGGCACCAGCGTCAGGTCTACTGATAGCTGCACATGGTGTGTCCTGCGGCCAGCTGTGCATTATACAGTAGGAGTTCCCTTTTCTTGACTGCTGAGTCATAACATACCTGCCAAACCACTTCGTTCTTCTCTGTAGATTTGTGGTATTTGAATTACACAATAGAGATGATACAATAATCACTTTAAAGCTCCATTTCGCTTTTTGTTGACACTGAATCAAATGTGCTGCTGATCCCAATGACAATAAAACCGCCCAGTGTTCAGAATTGTACACATTCAAACTACTTAATATTGTATTCTAATGCAATGCAATCTAATACTAAAGTTGCATCTAAAGAGATTATGTTGACGATTACTATTAAATAAACCTTATTTCTACGTGTTCTATTTATATAGCCTTGTGCTTCCTACCTTTTTATGTCTTATATAAAGCCCTTTGAATTTCATTGTTGTTTAAAGGTGCTAAAAAAATTCATACACCCTTATTTGGTCGATGAATCAGCAGTACCTATATGTAAAGCAACGTCTTCAAATAGCTCATTTATTCTGTTTAGCGCTTCAAAACCCCAAAGTGGGTCAATTTACAATGATGCAAAACAGAAAAGGAAGCAAATCCTCACATTTGAGAAACTAAACAAAGCAACATGTGGTCTTTTTTCCCTCAATATTGACTAAAATCATTCCTTAACATGCCTTTATTATAGGGCTCCATCTGTTTTGTTTCACCCCCTCATATGTGCCATTCATATGGTGATATCTGTCCTCAGGATTCAAACACTTTCCCCTTCCATTCCCCTCTGAACAAACACTTGTTCTTATAAGTTGCAAATGCTGAGCAAAAGCTGCTCTCCTCTTGTACACTAGACTAAATGACAGACAGTCAGATTAATTTCCAAGGCTCCAGAGGAGGCAGGACGGGGGCTAACTGCACCCCTGTAGTGCGATGGAGGCATCTTGTTATCAGCAGAGACATCTTTACTAAGCCTTCTTATCACAGAGCTGCTCGGCTGATTGCTCTAAGACAACACTTTCTTTTTTTTAAAGAGAGGTTATGAAGAGTGCATGGAGTTTTGATAAGAGCAACACATAGGAACACATGGGCTGTCTGAGGCTACACTGTTTCTAAAAACACTCGCCTGGCAGGACACATGTGTCATCAGGTGTAGGTGAAGCTGCTCCTATGTGTGATGTCAGCCTTTGTGCAGTGGTTGGGACATTATGTGCAAGGCAGGGTAAGTTGCAATGTTTAACATCAAATAAAACATGTGATTCAATGTACTTTGACATACTCCTAAAGTTCGGAAACAAAATGAACCTTAACTCAGACAGAAACAAAGACTAATGCTTTGTTAACAGTACATACAAGTGAGTTACTTGCTTGGATGTAGGCACACATCTCTGCGATACCATATCCACTTTCAATTTCTCCTCTGTTGTCACACTACAAATGTCTGACCTTGAATATTAAATACTTTTACAACATGTGACTTCCTTGATGAAAATGTTGGCAGGAAGGGAAACTGAGGGATCATAGCAGAAATCAGACAGAGCTGGTTGAAAAGAATCTGCTAGTGGGACCTTGAGTTATTTTTGTCAAATTAGATGAATATTATGGAGAGAGAGGTGGTTCAATTTAATGGTAGAAGGACAACAAGAAGTCTAAGTCCTAGAGTCTTTGGGGCACTGCCAAATGGTGTCATTTCCCTCCACTCCTGATTTGGAACAAACCCTATTCCAGACAGAGAGCGTGCACTGGACGACTCTGCAAATCTTCACTGTCATGCATGAAATTCAAACGCATTCATAGGTTATTTTTCTCAATGAAAAAGCTAATACAAAACTGTTAACCAAGCTTAATGTCTATAATGAAAGCTTAGCAACTATTTCACCCCTTAAATAACTGTCAGATAGTTAGTGAAAATTAAGCAGTTGTCTTAAAAACAAAAATTAGTATTTAGTTCAACTCGGACTCATTTAATAAAAGAGGGATTTAGAGGATTAGGAGTCTGAGAATGTGTATTAGGAAATAGGCTTATGTGAGAGGTGTGAGGGAGAATTTGAAGCAGATAAATCATTCTTCAATCTGCATTTATTTTTCTATGCTATGAAAAAGCTGATCCATGTCCAGACCGGATTTTAAGTTTTTCCCACTTTCTCTTGTTTAATGGTTTGCTTTAACAGCAATGAACTCCCAAATAAAGTAGCAGAATCCATTTGCATTTTATAAGAGGACCATTAGCTGCTCACCCATTTCTGGGCCAAAAGAACACCTTATTATGGACTGCTGCAGACATGTGGGTCTGAACAGCCCAGTTAGCAGATTAGCAGCTCTGCTGCTGTTTACGAGGTTTGCAGACTAAACACATTTGGGGCCTCCTGCAGAGGAGTAAAGACTGCTGATTTTTTTTAAACGAAAGATGAACTCCCTCTGGCTCTTGTCTTCGCCCAACATGAACAACCTAATGAAATCCAAGCATGAATACTGACTTAGTGTTTAACTGCAATTGCTTTATAATACTTCAGAATAATTGTTTCCTGCCACTAGGGGTATCGGAAACAGAACAGAAAAGGTTTTTATCTGGAAGCTAAATATTCACTGAAGTGTACAAAAACCCAAAGCCGATAAAAAAACGGAACAAGCATTTTCACCTTAAAGGTCCCATGTCATGGCCATTTCTAATAATTCCATTGTTGAGGTCTACTAGAATAGATTTACATTGTTCAATATTCCAAAATCACATTGGTTTCTCATACAGCATCTCTGTATAGTATGTGTATTCACTCTCTGTCCTAAACGGCTTGTTGGAGCTCCGGAACCCCCCCTCCTTGTGAGCCCAGTGGGCTCTGATTGGTTGGGACGTTGAGAGGCTTGTTGCTGCTGTGAGCTGCTGCGAGGAGCGGACAGGTTTCCGGGTCGGCGATACAGCAAAAACAAGCGAAACTCATCCCGAGCACACACAAACACTCACAGCCGAAGTAAAAACAATAAGTGTGGCTTGATATTGAGTAAGAAAAAGGTTTATAACGCTGTGAGAATGGGTCTGCGGAGAGCATTCCTCCGCGATCCCAACTTGTCTATTACCAGCGTTCAGGGAGCTCCATGCAAGTCAATGGGACTCCCTGTTAGTTAGCCAAGGGATCCTGGTGCGTGAGGTGCTCCGCGGATTGGTCCATTTGGACGCCGGTCATTTGTTGTTGATTTGGGTGTTCACACGTCACAGAACCCAGGAAGCAAACAATGGAAAAAGAGAAATCTCCAACGAGGTGTTCTGGGGCAGCATAGACAGGTCTTTTCTGTGTTAGAGTTTTACTCGCTACAGGGTGTACTTTGAGGGTTTGTGACTCTGCAGACCGTTTACATGCAGAAAAACCTTCATAACACACAAGGGGATGGGTAATAACCAGAAAAGCATGACATGGGACCTTTAAAATTGTTTATGTGGTGACCACAGGGCGGTGGGGCTAAAAGCTAAAGGCTAAAGGTCTGCTCAGCTCTTTTCTCTGATAGTTTAAAATCCAAACGTTAGATGGCATAAATCCATCAGGTTAGAATGTATCGGTAGAAAACAACAATATCTAAAAGCTGTATCATCTAAATTCAGCTTAAAACTGGAAAAAGGCATAATGTCTTGTGAGTTTTATCTTAAAAATCAGCATTTTTCTAGTGATTGATGAGGCTAGCAGTTACAAGCTAAAGGCTAACGTTTGCTCAGCACGTTTCTTTGATAACTTAAGATCCAAACGTTCAATGACACAAAGATTTGGAAATCTAGGTTTGGAAATTGTTGGATACATTTGAAATAATGTTAGTTCACAACTCAAGTAAAGGTCTAGAAGTTTAAATGAACAACTGTTACATATTGTACCTTAATTCTGCAACATAATATTATATGAAAGGCCAATAGCTATTTCAAAACATTTGATGACAATCCCAGGAGGTGTGACACGCAAAGCCAAAAGTTTAAAGCCAGAATTACCTCACCCACCTACGTCATGATCACACTTGGTTTACACTATCAGCATGTTTACATCATCGTCTCAGCAGCGCCTTGAGTAAATGACTCAACTGTTGCCATGGATTCCTGCATGGAAACGAGGCTGTGTGGGTTGATGCCTGTTAAAGGGGTCTATAGCTGAGAAGCACTGAAACATACGCTTTAGGGTGAAAGATAGAAATAAGCTCACAATTCCTCCACCCACTGTGCCAGGATTTGTGTGTGTTTGCTTTACAGCTAACTGTCAACATTCCCCTTCAGACTACAATGAAGACTTAACCGGATCATGTTCTGCGCCAGCATCTTGTTCAATATATATGAAATGCAGATCTAATAGTAAACTAAAGGGTACCAAATGTATTTTTTCTTACATTCAAATAATCTGAACTATTACTTCATAACCCTAAAATATATTATATCAACAATATGTTAATCCAAATTGTAATACTTCTCTTCATTGTCTGAGGCTCTCTGAAGCCCACTGGTTCTATTGAAAAACAGAAATCTTAAATGTAAGTCACAAATGTAAGGCTCATTATTTGGATTCATTGTTGGTCCACAGGATTTATGTACAATAAGACAATCTACTAAGCTTAACCACAGTTTATTCATCAAACACATGCATGAGAAGTTGTCCTCTTCACCCCCTGCCCTTCATCTCACACCGCAGACGGCGAGGCAGTGACAACTGAGCTCCGAGGGTTTGACTTCCCATTAAAGTTTAACAGCCATAGATAGGAGTGGGAGCAACATGACAACAGGTACAGTAAGAGAAGCTAGCAGGAGGCTTTCTGACCACACCTTCAGACTGCTGCTCTGGGTTCTGTGCAGAATTTACCTTTCTACATCTTTTCTCTGCATTTGTTTTTAAAGCAAGATCTAACGATACACGAAAAAAACAATACTGGAAATGTAGGTAGGTAAATACTCTTAATTGTTCCTTTATAACTCACACTGAAGCACATGTAAAATAAAATAATAAAACAAAAAATCTAAAAATACATTCCCAAATAAAGTTACACTAGAAATCAGTCTAGCTTCTTAAAATAAGATGTTATAATTTGTGTAATACTTGCAGTGATATCCTGTCAATTATCTATGGAATGTTCTCCATTTGATTGAGATAATAAACCAAGAAAATTGAAACAATGCTTGCTGCATCACTGCAAGGAAGCTCTTTGAAGACGGAAATGCTGAGGCGGAGGGGAGTAACAAGAGAAGAGTGTGTCCGGCTCTTTCTGAGGGATAAGAAGTAAATAATGAGAAAGGCTTCTCTATCAGCCAAGCTGGTCATTTCAGACGGTCTGCGTGGAGGTTTGTTGTTTGTTGTGAGCACAGCTGAGTGGGAGATTCTGCCCACATCTGACAAAGTCTGACACTGTGAGATAAATCAAGACAGCTGGGTGTGCTACAACTCGAGCCTGTATTTGTTTACTTTTAGGGAATTTGGCATGAAAAGTACGCCAAATTCACTATTTACAGTTAATTTCAGCAAAGTACCCATGGATGTGCAGACAACTATCACTGTATTATTTTGACATCTTTGTTTCTGACCTATAAGTGGAATTACGTTCACACGTTTTTACATTGGTGATACATTAATATGAAAAGGGGGATATCAAAATATGTCTGCGTGTTCAGATTTGAGTTATGATTCAGAGGAGTACGGCCATTGATGCAAATTGCTGCAATCAGGCCACAATTTAGGTCTATTAAAGTGCCTCCATTGCTTTCATAAGGAGTGTGTTACAGCCACTGCCATTAAATGGTGAGGAACAATATGTGAGTGCAATTTGTTTGAATGAAACTCAATTGGGATGTGATTTGCCAAATTAGAGGAAAAAGACATTTTTTACATCATTATTCAGATTTTCATTGAAAACCGTGTCATTTTCTGTGAGGATCTGTAACCAAGATGTTATCTTAGAAGATGATCTGATCTGAATATCATGTGTAGTCAACGTCATTTCTTAAAAGGCTATTTACAAACATTGTGCATGTAAGTATTGCAGCTGAAATTGCAATAGGCCAATATTTATCAAATGTTGAATAATTGTTCAGCCCTATGCTAGCTAGACAACTCTCTTTCCCAGTATCATTGCCTCACAATCTTCTGTCTCAAAGATCAACATCATCTCCTCGAGCGGCACACCATCAGGGTTGAATAATGTTTACTTTTGGTCGCCTCATATCGTCTCTCATGAACATGAGTACTCTCGTCTGTATCAGGGAATGAGAGGATGTTGACGCACTGTGTGTTCTCAGCTACACTCGGCCTGACAGCTCTGAATAAGAGACATCAGCATGCAGCATCAGCATGCGGTCACTTGAGTGGAATTTCCATAACAGGCTTCCAATTAGTGTCCATTACAACAGTGAAAACACTGCATGAGCTCTGGGAGTGTTACCCCTGTGCTGGTGATGTCATTTCCTGCCCTGCACAGGCAGTAAAGCACTCTGGTTTCAGCTGATGTTGGTTTATTGTTTTAATCGTCCTCAGAGGCTGTTTTGAAAGTGTCACAGCTGAGCTAATGTTTCCAGCTCAGCTGTGTGTGGGTGTGTTCGACACACAGGAAAAAGGTGGAGTGTGGTGGTCGGGTGAACGTCAGCTACAACAGAACTGAGGGACCCTAGTTGCTGTGGCAACATGGGTGTTTCATAGGGTGCCATGTGGTCACTCACACACAGAACTTGTGGGGAACTTGTTTTCTATTCTGCTGGATTCTTTGTGCATGTTGACCTGATGTGAAGTCTTGACATGTCTTGTTTTGTACGACAAATAGTCCAAAGATATTAACTTACTATGATATGAAACTCATTTTCTCATACTGCCTGTGCTGCGGCACCTCTTTTCCCCCTCTGTCTGAAACCAGAGCCCAGTCTACTCTGATTGGTTAGCTGCCCAGCTCCATTATGATTGGTCAAGAGATGTCCTGCCCCCATAGCCAAAGCGAACAATGTGTTGGAGCAATAGCCAATAGAAGCACAAGTGGTACATAGTGATGTCACTATGTTATGGAAGTAAACAAAGGTGTTCAATGGAGGCGTTTCAGGCAGGGGGCGGAGTGTGTCGGGGGGTGGTGGGGGGAACTCTCTCTGTAGGGAACTTTGGGATTGTAGCCTTTGCAGACCATTTGCATGCACACAAACCTGTATAACACTACAGGAAAGGGAAAACCACCAAAAGCATAAAAGGGCCTCTTCAATGGCAATTTCAATGTTGTGGTATACATGTTTATATATTGAACTACATTCACTTATATCTATATATATGTATACTGAGTTGAGCATTGAGTTACCTTTTATTATTGTGTTATTTCTATTCAGTTATTCATACTTCATTTGACTGTCCTGTGTTTCACTCTTATTCTTTTGCTGCTTTAACACCTGAATTTCCCTACGGGGATCAATAAAGGTCTATATAATTCTTATCTTATGACTTTGGTCTGCCCTGTGTGCTGTTTGCCTTCCATGCTCTGAATCACTCCACAGCGACTGCTTATTTATCTCCTGACATTCTTTTTTTCAACAACATATGGTTTAGTGAGAAAGGGGAATCTTTTTCGTGCCTCTTTAACATATTAACTGACCACTGGACCAAATTGTGAGCCCACAGCAAATCCACTAAGAGGCTTGATCCTGATTTTTAAATCTGCTCTGCCTCTGTAGGTCAAAGCCAAAGAGTTAAGAAGGGCAGTTTCTCACGAGCACTGAAATCGTTGGCAAAATTAACAGCTGGAATCCGAAACCAGTGGGTAGTCATCAGTTTGAATTATTTTAGTTTAGCAACATCCTGCTGATTGATTTCCAAACTTTGTAGCTCAAGCAAAACTATTTTCTAAATGCCACACAGCCGCAGCAGCATAGTGTGGGTGGGTGGTTGGGGGGGGGGGCGGGGCGGGGTTGTTCGTCTGTCTGCTGGCTCCTCGGTTGGCTCAGCAACAACCCGAAACAGCGTCTCCATCATCACACTCCAGTGAGCCCAATAACGCTCCACTGGTTGCGACTTCTCCCTCAGAGACTCCCTCAGTTTCACCCAGAAACCCTGACGTGCCAGGAGAACACTGACAGACAAGACCAGGAAACATGCCAGGGATGCTTTTTTTATTCCTCTCCTAACCCAAAATCCAATGCTGCTGATTTGCAGGATTATTTATAAACTCCAGTTTTGTGAGTGTCTGTGTAGCACAAGGTGAATATATATTCATACAGCTCAGCCACTTTTAAAAGATGCTATTTCTGTCAAGAAGTGCCATCGCATTACCTCCCCTTTTATGCTAATTAGCGTAAGGGTGGAACTTTCAGAGAAACATTTGAGAACGTGCCGCGCTTTCACAAAGCAAAGTTTACTTTACACTGGAGGATAGAGAGACTGTAACGGATGAGAGAGACAGTGTGAAGAATGAGAGAGGAAGGTAAGCAGGGAGAAAACAATCATAGTTGTAGAGGTAGAAATCTAAAAAATGCTAATTGGTAGAAATTGTCAAACACAACAAACTACATATTATTCCTAAGAAATATAGGAATGCATGATATGAGAAATGCTGTTTTGCTATATATTGCTGAATATCGCAATTAACAGAAAATGAATACACATAAAACAGAGTATTTAGTTCTGTCTCTGCAGCTTTTAGTTGAAATTAAACATTGACCTCAACAACCAATAAAAATGTATGATAGTGAAGTGTTGTTTTTTAATTATATATTTCCAACTAACTCAAGAATTCCCTGAGTGCAATATTGCAGTCTTTCACGTGTTTATTGCAAGTTACGATCACAATGAGTATTTCAACTACATATACCATTTTGCGGTTGTATGTTGGTTCAATATATGTCTGTACTATTTTGTTTTATTTAATAATTGTATTCTATTGAATATATATGTGTAATTGTCATGAATTCTTGAGTTATTGTCAAAAATGTATTTTGTCAGGTCTGCGTGACCTAGACCGTTGACCTCGAACATCTAATCAGTTCATCACCAACACAAAGTGGATGTTTATGCAAAATAAGACGAATTTCCTAATTTTATTTTCTTTAGATATCCCCCGTTCACAAGTAAGGAACGGATGTGAAGTGACCATCACTTTTGACCCCAAAATCGAATCTGGTCGTTAACGAATCCATGTCTGAGGCTAATTTAAAATGTCTTCTTTCTGTGATACCATGTTCAGGCGAATAGGACGGACTCACAACCCAAAAACATTCTTCAGCAACCCTGCTAACAAACTATTACTCTAATTGTGTGCTGGCTTCTTCAATAGACGAATAATTACAGTGAAGCTGGCACACAGGGTCATTTTCCAACTGCTAGCAGGAATTCCTCATTAACGGACTCTCATCATGATTAATGAGGATGAGTTGGACAGGTAGGTGAGCACACACACACACACACACACACACACACACACACACACACACACACACACACACACACACACACACACACACACACACACACACACACACAAATACTACTGTGTGAGTGTATGTCTTTACTCAAAACTAATGCCTGTAATGATGCTCATAATAAAACACCTCCCACACGCTGTGAATCATCACCTCAGATGAGCCCGGAGAGGTGCAACACCTCACTCTGTAAACATCCGTGTCAGGTCATAGTCCAGCCTCTTCTTCTTCACACATTCACCCTGTGCAGCTTGTGGCAGCCATTAACACTAACCTCAACAATTTCATTTTCCACTCCGGACTGCATTATCCTCACTGTATTCAGAGTGTATAGTCGCCTCGCTATGAATACTAATTATGTTCTGAATAAAGGGCAATCTATTATCAAATCCTGAGGTTGTTGCTGGAATTAGCACACACATACAGCACCATGTTTGACAAATGGGTTCATTATCTTCCGGCTGAATGGTCCGCCGGTCGAGGAAAGTAACATTTGTGCATTATTTATGCTTGCCGTGATGGAGCCATTTGTACTAATCCGATGTGTACTGTATATAGACAATAGAGGAGCTCCTACACTAAATCTCTCTGCAAGAATAAATCATTGAAGCTGATAATTGATGGGATGTCAACAGGGTCAGGACAACAGAGTGAATAAATGAGAAGTAGGGAGCAGGAGGTCAGGGAGGACCCCAAGGCTGAATCCAAGCCATCCTTCTACTTAACCCCAAATCTCTTTCTACTGACATATTATGCTCATTTCCAGGTTCACACAGTATCAGTATGTAGTGTCTCTACTGGGACATGTCTCCATGCTTTAATGTTCAAAAATCTCTTTATTTTTCTCATACTGCCTGTGCTGCAGCACCTCTTTTCACCCTCTGTCTGAAACCAGAGCCCAGTCTGCTCTGATTGGTTAGCCGACTGGCTGTGTTGTGATTGGTCAACTGCTTAGAGATGTCCCGACCCTTAGCCTATCACATACAATGTGTTGAAGTGCTAGCCAATAGAACAGCGAGTTACATAGTGATGTCATTATGTTACGGAAGTAAACAGAGGAGTCCAATTAAGGCATTTCAAGCAGGGGGGGAGAGGAGAGAAACTCCCTCTGGAGGGAACATCGGGATTTTAGCCTTTGCCGAACACATACACGGCCAAAAACTAAATAACACACTACAGGAACGGGAAAACCCCAAAGAGCATAATCGGGCCCCTTTAAGTTTATTGTAATGTTTGTTTCAATGTTTGTGGGGCCGTGAATTTGAGATTTTTCCATCAACTCTAGCTATTATGCATAACCTGTCAAGACATCACACAAGCTTTGAATCCTTGAATCCTTCTGCCTCTATAAAAATAATACTGTACATGCTGCATCTGCATTCCACGTTGGGATTGGACGAACATGGGGATATGCAATATCTTTCAAATTGATGGAATTCATGTGAATACTGAGCTGAAGTTTCACTGTGTGCATTGTTTCCCCTGTGACCAGCACTTACTGACTCGACATGAACGCAACACACAAGTATGTGAGGCTCAATCTACAGGTCTAGAATGTGTCCACTTGGATTAACATACTTGTTTCGATCAATCAACAGATGTGTTCACCTCGGGGCATCATATCATTTGAAACGGGGATCTTAATACCTTTACTTTGTTACTTCCTCCATGAATCACAGCATCCAATTGCTCAGCTTTGTGCTCCGAGCAGTACAACAGATATAACTTTGTAACAGGCAAGAGCGGAGGTGTGGGCACTGCAGGGCAACACATCCCGCCTTCCCCCCGCTGCTGTCACAATATCCAATAAAGCCTGACCGTGGTTTCACAAGTTATTCTTCTGGTTTTATTGAAGGGAGACCAACAGAGCAACAAAGTCCAGCGTCAACCCCACACAAACAACAAGAATCATCAGTTACAGGTCCATGCATCAATCACACAGCAGCCCAGAATATGAAAAGGGACACAGTAATGCATGAAGGGAATAACCAAAAAAGAATGAAGCCATTAAGGGTATGCCTTTTTTTCAGCCATGCAATTTACTGTCTTCAATCATGAGAGCTTACAGACTGACAGTTGGTAATGGCTTAAGGACCAAATATAAAAAATATGTTCTCGGGTCTTGTCGCTCTCAGCCTCCAAACTGACAAAAGAAACAATTTCCCAGCCTGTTGATTAGAAATCCATTTCCCAACATCTCGTTAATAGATTTCTCTCTGCTTTCTGTTTTATCTCACATTGACATTCATCAGCTTCTTTTGCAGAGCCTGGAAAAAAATCTATTTTCTTCTTTCCATGTTTTTATTAAAAGGACGTTCCTGTCCACAAGTCAAATAACCAGCCTCTTTCGTTTATCGCCGACACAAAAATAAATGTGAATGAGAAGATGATTTGAAAATACTCTGCTGTAGAAGGGACAGAGCCAAGAGAAGATTAGGTCTGTCCCCTTCCTGCCGTAACCTCGCAGTGCTCTCAGAGTTGCACATTCTCATTCAGTCACACAGTTTTACGCAGGATTAATGGCGACTGTTTTAGAGATGAATTTAACTTTGTCTGAACCTCTCCTGACCTATATCTTCAACTGGAGCGATGCAGCAATGTCCTCTTGAAGGGAGATGCTTCATTCGTTTCAGGATGCTCATGTGCGTGTTTCCGGCACAGAGTAACACTTTGAAGGCAGATGGGCACATTACAAGCTCCAAATGTCTCTCTAATGCTGAAGAAAGGCACATAAAATAGATAAAGCACATCAAATATTTCCAAACTTTGGATTTCATTTCCTTTTGCTACAAGTCACCAATTACCTGTGTGGCTAGCAGCGAGGCGTCATGTTGGAGTCTCTGCCCTCTAAATATGACTAATTGCCCCTGCTGTTCTGCTTCTTATGATACAGGTTAGAACTCATTACCAGGATGTTCCACCTCACTGGGCTCTGGTGCTCCGGCTCTCTCACAGAGGAGGGGAAATAAACAACCACCTGGCCTTGCACACACTCACTCATGTTTTTATGTTTGCCTAAATAATTTGAGGGGTTTTGTCCCTTCCAGCTCAAGAAAAGCTTCCTTCCAGAATCTCTTTTAGCAATGGGTACATTTCCTCCAGGGATTTCTGAAACATCTGCCAAGTCCACTCTGTTGGGCATTAGCTGCAGTAATACCCTTTTCATTGATTAGTATCAGCACCTCTGCCTGCAGTCTGGGTGAGCGAGTACAACATAGCTTGACACAAAATCCTTTCGGTGTGCCAGCGTCGTCAGTTACTGCCGTTAGCTAAGCAAAACAAACAGGTTATCGTGCACTTGCTTTAGAATGAACCTGGGGCAAGTTTCAAGGAACTGACAGGCTACAAATCAACCTGTTTTCAGATTTGACGTGTACTTAAGGTAGACCTTGATTGAGCTTCAACAATGATTCTGTTTTAAGGTTGCGCAACAATTAAACAACACTCGATCCAAATTGCCAAAGGCACAGTGTTGACATATCATGACATTGGCTTCAGTTACAAGCTATAGGGTGTGGTTGACAAATAGAAGACAAAACAATACCTATTGAGATCCAGGCTGCAGCTACACCTCTTCAATTTCTCCCTGGATACACCTGACATACAGGCTCAAAAAAGCAAAACCCCAGTGAGTCCCTGACAGAAAACTGCTATTCACTTGTGGGTAGTTTCATAGTAAAGATATACCCAAAATGGGTCATGTGTTTTGGGACTATTTACCAAGCCTCAGGTCGTAACTAGGATCAACAAACAAAGGTCTATTTGCAGCATCAAGCTTAGCAGGGGGAAACAGGCACAGTGAAAATGAATAAATCACAAAAACCCAAGCACAAACGTTTGCATATTTCTGATGCAGCTTCATGCTCTGAGGATTTACAAGGATTAAACACATCTACATTCATCAACCCTGACATGTTACTATGTTTAAATGGCACAGTATGCAAAGCGCTAAATAGGAATTTAATTTCAATGATTAAAAAAGGCTTTTCTGGAGCTTGACACCAAACAGCATAAATCAGTGGGTATTTAACATATGGAATGTATTGGATCACTACAATGCTTTCAACCATCATGGTAAAACTTGCATTGCATTGGTGGGGTAAAAGGTTGTCCTACACCTTAACACAAATATTTTTGGTTTAAAGTTACAAAAACCGTGACTCACCGCTGGGTTGAGATTAACTTAAACATTAAAAACAAAAGAAAAAATGAGGACACTTTGACGACAGATCCGAAAAACGTTCTGAATTCTCACTATCTGCAATCATACAGTGTGTGCAGAGTGACCAGATTTTATTGGAATTATTACTATTTCATGGAGTTCCCCACGGCTCAATCATTGGGTCTCTTAACATTTATATGTTTCCATTAAGCCAGATATATCATACTTTTGCAGATGACATCTAAAGATACGTATCATGTTCAGTGCTCATCTTTACTCAATGTTCTTTTTTGAACGTGAACATCCAAATTAATGGGATGCCACGATCATCCTCTCTAACCTCTCTAACCTCTCTAACACTTACAACAAATAAAGGCAAAACGGCTATTTGTTAAAATAATGGGAACAAATGACATGATGTCACTGCAGACATGTTAGTGTAAGAGGGTGCCCTGACTCGCCGCTGCAGGGTGCCCGGTGGCCGCCCTGTGCGATGCTTTTACCGGTCAGTGGGCAGCAGCAGCCCTGCTCCCTGGGTACCATGTCCGCTCCCTCATCATGTGTGCGGATACGCTCCTCCCCTGCTGGGATCAATCAATCACACAACACTGCAACTGTGACCTCCACTGACAGTTAATGCTTTGTGCAAATCAAACCAGCTGAGCAGCACAATCCCATCGAGTGAACGTCAAGCTGGCAGCCGAACACAGCCGATGAATACCTGCTTTTGCTGTTTTGTGTCAGGGCAAATTACAAAGCAAGATGTCGTGCACATAAACGCGTTTTCTCAGATTCTGCTCTTACCTGCCCACTGTTTGGTTGGCGAGCTGTCTCATTCGGTTGAACTGCTTCTTCATCTTGTGTTTTTCTGTGTTAACACCGGGCGGTAGAGCCACTCCACATATCTCTCATTGATAGAATGAAGTCAGATCTCCGCGCTGATCTACGGCAGACGGGAAGGGTCAGTTTTTAAACATCCACGCTTTGAACATCCAGTGTGGGGAACATTGAGCTAAAATCTCGTCATTTTAGCTGATGTGTCTCTGTTCTCCGCTCCTCTCCGCCGCTCCAGAGATGCTGGACCAATTCCTCTCTCCCCCAACACTGACAGCTCGCTGGCGACACGACGATCACCACCGGTGCACTATGGGAAGTGTAGTTGAGTTAGAGCTCCATTCAAAGCCACAAAGGATGATTTCATCTTTTATTTCACAGTTTTTTTTTCAAATATTTTTTCCCAGCTATATCTTTATTAATTTAGCAGTTATCACCCCATACTGTGTTTGTATATAAACTGTGCTAAACTAACTGCAATATCTAAGTGCGCAATACTCTAGACTCTGTGTATTCATTCAGAATGTACATGCATTTAAAAAAATATTGCTATTTCTGCCATTTACACTGATTTTAGTGACATTCTTATAAAATATAACTTTTTTTTTTTTTTAAATGAATATTTCCGAAATACAGCATCACTTTTGACATTACAAATCAATGCATTTCCAATTGTTGTGTGTTTTTATTATATTATTATTATAAATGATTAAGGTGATATCAGAAATCCTTTCCTGTTTCCTAAAATAAAGCCATTTGCCTAAAAGTGTTTCAATAAACGCAAAGACAGCCATTATGAAACACAAAAATATAAAGCATTAAAAAAAAAATACGTCAAATAATAAGAAAAGGAATAATCAAGCTTTAATTGAAATGCTATCAATGTCCACACTGAGGCTGTTCGTGACGAGGGGACAGGTCACAATTTGACAATGGGATGTTAAACCAGGCCAGCAGAGTAATTAAATACAGGAAGTAAGGATTAAAGTAATAGATTTTCTAATTGTCACATTGAATATAGGTCATCAGTAAAGGGTCAAGGACAATCATAGAGCCCTGTAAGCTTTGCACAAGATATTGAAAAATCCCATAATTGGTGCCTCCGAATCAGCTTGTTAATAAATCCTTTGAAACCCATTAAATAATTTCCTTTTTTAAAGCCACATCACTTTAAATTGATACGAGTTCTTGCTGTAATGAAGAATGAAGGACATTTTAGGTATACAATAGTCATCTGAACTGTTTATTTTTGCAGGTTTATTATCTGAAGGCTGTATTTTAAATACCACATAATTAGCCTTATCAGTCTCCAATAGGACTATTTATAGCTCGCGAAAAGGAATTGTCAGTAGGCGTGAATATTCATAAAGACATTGTTAATTCTCCATAATGGCTGTTTTAGTCATGAAGGTGTTTATTTGAATTTAAGTTCAGTTTTGATGACAGATTTTTTAAAGTATAGTTAACTCTTTCTGTGGTGGAAACAGCTTGTTGGATGTGATGGTTGGTGCAGTTATACAGTTTCTGCAGGCAAACAGCACCATCTTGTGGCTGTCAGAGAAATGGCAGCAACTGAGTGGTTTCATATGACTGATCTCCAGGAGCAGCAGTGATGATGCAGGAAATGACTATGTTTAAATCTACCCGCACAGAAGTATCTATGTTCATTTGTTTTATTCACTACATCATCCAAACATAAATGATCCCACAGTGTTGTTTTTCTAAAAAGACTTTGTCAGGCATGGAAGGGTGTGGTGATTTCAAGATTGAAGATTGAAGGCTTTATTGTCATGTGCACATTAGCTACAGTGTTGATATGGCAATGAAAAACTTAAGTCACATTAGGCATTAGTCACATTAGTAGGCAATGAGTAGTTTTTATAACGTAAAATTAAATAAAAATTAAATAGTCAAAAATGTTTAGATAAGAGATAAGTTAATACTTTTTTATTTTGTTAGCAGTAAATTACATTATTCCTTAATGTACCTATTTTGGAAATATACAAAGACATGGAAACCCTCTTGCAGTTCCTTTTACACATTTTTTAATGCATTTTTTGTATACAAAAAATGCATTAAAAAATGTGATGTTTTAGTTCTGTAATTGGTTTATATTTGTGGGGTCTCTCTATTCGATTGGTTGTGACAAAAACAAGAAAAAAACATAATAATTGTAATAATTCAAATGCAAATCATGACTCAGTGCTGTTGCAATCTGCTCTCACAGAGGGCGTCAATGAGTCCTCGTATGATGTTTTGACTAGCACCAGAAGAAGAAGGGTTGCTACTGTAGTTTTCTTGGTGAATGACACTAGATCAAAGTTTCCAGTTTCGGTTAGAGTTTCTTTCTCTGCTTGGGAACAACCTACCATACTTCCGCGTGGAGTCGCAGCTTTTCTGACATCTGACTCTCTGAAAAAATGCGGGACCGGACTAAAGAGTTAGGAAATGTGAGTACACGGCTAACTTTAGCATTCACACGCTAGCCTGCTAATTTAGCAAAGTGAAAACAGTTTGTTAATAGGTGCTCACTTCACTGTTCAACCTGCACAGCTTGTAATGAGAGGATACAACACCAAACATGATTAAAATAACAATGTGGAGCGTTTTACGTGTGTGAATGTTAACTTTCGAGACAATTTACTCCCAACTTCCGCTCCAGCCCTGTCTTCTTAAAGGGTATGCCAGGCCGGGAAAGGGCATGGCAGCGGGGGGTGCTGACGTTTGTTTTTATGCTTTAAAATGGAAATATCTTCATTTTCATTGTGTTAATTCATTTGTCTGTTATCTGACTTATAGAAGGCAGAGGCTTCAGATGAGGACGAGGAGGCAAAAGCTCTTGTGATCAAACCTGGAACCTCTTCAGCCAAAGAGGAGAAGGAGAACGATGCATTCTTTAAAAAGGTAAAGTTTGTCTACATATTGATATTAATCCGAGAAGAGCAGACAGATCAGATAAGATCATGTTCTTCTCTTTCATTGTTGCCTCAAGTTCTAGTTCTATAAGTCTTCAATTATACACTTACACAGATGTTTAAATGTGTCTTTGTTTACATTTTAATTGACCCAAAGAATATGATATGTACATTTATATAAAATCATTCTAAAGTTGTATTGATGAACTGTCACAGATATAAACCAAATGACATAGAAGTTGCTAGATATCATTTGTAATAAAAAAATAAGCAACTTAAACAAAAATATATTTTTCCAAATAAAAATCAGAAATCGTTTATTGTTTCTCAAAATATATAATACATTGAAAGAAAACAAGATAAGACACTGGTACTGTACCTAGACCTACAAATAATTATTTATTATTTGATCTATTAAATAATAATATAATTTAGTTTAGAAAATGTTGTAAAATAAAAAGATAAATATTTGCAAGGTAAAAGGTCCCAAGGAGTTTTCCTAGGATTCATTGTTCTTGTCTTTCAGTCTATGCCTGAAATAATAGTTGTAAAAAAAAAAAGGTTTAAACATTAAAAGATTAATGATTGTTTACATTGTTTAACTGAGGAATGTCCACTGTAGGTTGAATAAATGGTCACATAGCTTGGAAGATAAGGAGGAAGGACAATCAATACTGTATATATTAAAGTGTGTCACCAATGTAACCGGCTAAAACTCAAAGTGGTGATGAGGTCTTGAAATGTATGGAAAGGGTCTTGAAAAAGGTCTTGTAAGGTATTACATTTGACTTCAGGATTCCTGCATATACCCTGAACAAAAACATCATGCTTTTTTTATCCCCCCAGCGGTCCACTATATAAAAATAATCAATTAGAAAGGAAAAGCAGCAATATCCTTTCTTTTCAAAGAATGGAACCACAGCATTTCTGGCATATTTGCTTGACAAATGAATTCACCAATGAATCGATCAATTAAACTTCATGTGGATCTGTTTCCCCTACAACTAAATGCACATGTTAACAGTGCTTCTGCCTTGTTTCCTAATCTCAGGTTCAAGAAATTCACGAAGGGCTGAACAGCCTCAAACAGATGGTGTCTAAGCTGGAGAACAAACAGAAAGCTGTGCTGGGCGAGCCGCTGCCGGACGACAGTAAGTGTGTTTGTCCATGCCATCAGTCTGTACAGATTTGGGTACTGACTATTTCTGTAAAGGCAAAACATAAAGTCACCACATTTTTGAAAATCTTTTACTGTTGGGTGAACAATATCTTTTTGACAGATAAAGGTATTCTTAAATCCACATATTTTTCTGAATCTCTCGTCTTAAGTGTCACCACTCAGAGGGTTCACATTATCTGTTGATGTTTTCCTCAGGTAAGAAGAGAGAGCTGCAGACTCTTCGAGAGGAGATCAAAACGTTGGCGGGTCAGATTCAGAGAAAACTGAAGAGTGAGTATTGGCGGATAACAAGTCAATACACTTATGTTCATTTTGTGAGATTATGACCTGTTTGATGAAGAGTCGAGTCACCGCAAGTGCTCTGATAGGCTAGGGGAATTTAATGATTGTATAACATATTTCTTGTTTTTTTCTGATGTTCTTTAAGTTGCTTTTTAGGAATTAAGCTGCCAAGATGGTCTTAAAAGTTGCTAAAGCTAGTGGAAAATAAGCCCAGTTGTTACCACTTTGTGTGTGTGTGGCTGTGAAATCCTAATAGCTGACTGATATGAAGTAAGGACATTTTTTTTGTTACTGCAGCATGTTAAGGAATTTAGAGTTTAAAAGATAAATAAACAAACCGTAAATATATACATATCAGTGGAATACACAACATAACATATACAGAGTAAGTTAGAATACACACTAAAAGACCAAACTTCTACAAAAAAAATAAAAACAGTTGATAATTTATACATTATGCAAGTGTGCAAAGTAGTTGCAGTTTTAAATTAAAATGGAAATGCAGTGATTGGTGCCTCTCTAGAACACTCTTTAGTTTTGTGTACATTAATGATACTTATGAAATATCTCTACAGGTATTGAACCGAAGAAAGGAGAGGAGGATGGAAAATATGTACCCATAAACTCCCGGATGCAACGGACCCAGGTTGGATATCATTTAAAATTCCCACAAATGTGTATAAGATCTATCAATAATGAGCGTTAAAGTGACCAAAGTGTTTCCTCCTCTGCAGCACGGAGTCCTGTCCAGGGAGTTTGTGGAGGAGATGGGTCGCTGTAACACCATCCAGGCGCAGTACAGGGACCGCAACGTGGAGAGGATACACCGGCAGCTGAAAATCAGTGAGTACAGCACAGGGTGTGTGTGGTGGACCTCACTGCTGTGACCACTTCCTGCTTCTCTGTCCCATGACCATGTGTCATCTCCTCTCTCTGTCACTTTCTGCTTTTAAACCGCCATATCATCATTCATAAGCACGGTATAACAATGCAATCAATTATTGATATCACTATAATGTTGTTTATATTATGACTGCTCTTTTTGAAGACGTATTTAATATTGTCGCAGCTATTTTATCATTCATAATTTTTGTATAAAGCGACCTCTATTTAGATGACAGGTTTATTTGATAAGTTGTTTGAAAGAAAATAAATCTGCAAATATTTGGATCATTGGTTAATCGTTTTAGTCATTTTCCAAGCAGATATACCAAATATTAGCTTTTTGTCATTACGGTAAATTGAATATTTGTTTCTTCTTACTGTTAGTCAGACAAAGTCACCGTGTTCCTGTTGGATATTTTTAAAGGGGCCATTTTATGCTTTTATTATATTAGACAAAATAATCACCAACGAAAATACTTGACTCTTAATTGCATCCCTACATAGTAGTAGCAACAACTGAGAAAAAAACATTCTTTACAAGCTCTACATAAGACTGCCAGGTGGTTTCCTTTATAAAAAACAAAACTCATGTGAGAGTTTTTGTATTTTCATTTTCTCTCCTCACCCAACCACAACATCCTGATGTGCTTTTACCTTTCAGCTGGGAAGGACGTGACAGATGAAGAGCTGGACGCGATGCTCGAGAGTGGGCACACGGATGTTTTCACTCAAAATGTGAGTATGTGGCAAGATGAAAGAAGTGTCAAATACCTGATGTTGGAAACCACAACCCCTCTGCTGAAGCAAAACACATTCACAGGGAGTAGACGTGACTTTAAGTGTCATGTATGAAATGATGACAGATGTGCTCTGTTGTCTCTAATCGCTCAAACTGGACAGCAGATCTGGTAAGCAAAGAAAGACATCCTAGTGAAGCCATTAGTGATCAGTTCCGCTAGATCGTAGTGTAAAGAATGCTGAAAACCCTGAAACCTCATGACTTGCTGCAGCTATTCTTAATAACTAATACAAATCTTTAGATCATGAGCGATGCTAAAGCCACGAGACAGGCTCTGAATGAGATCGAGACCCGGCACGACGAGATCCTGAAGCTGGAGCAGAGCATCAGAGAGCTGCACGACATGTTCCAGTATCTGGCCATGGAGGTGGAGGCTCAGGTAGAGCAGCGCGCACAACGTCAAAATCCAGCTTTTGATCTGGGTGACAAAGAGAATTAATGATGTCTTCCCTTCTGCAGGGGGAGATGGTGAACCGGGTTGAGCACAACATTAAACAGTCGACGGACTACGTGGTGAGAGCCAAGGAAAACACTGAGAAAGCAGTCACATATCAGCAGAAATCACGCAAGGTACAGTATACATCTTTAAGACACATGATATGGACACTTTAAAAGTAAGCAATAATCCCTTTGTGTGTTATGTCCTGCCCTAACGTCCTGTTACAATGCGCCTTTAAAAGGACAGTTCCTAAATCAAAATATATATATTTTATCCTAGCTGTAGTGCTATTTATACATCTTTTGGCCAATGCTGGCAGACTGGCCATAGAGATGTCTGCCTTCTCTTGACATTTTCCAGAAATCATGACCGGGTCACTAAAGCAGTTTCCTGTAGGAACTATTTTCCGCACTACACCCGCCAACCGTATCACCGTGCACAAGGAAGCAGACTCGTGTGCACTTGTTGACAGGTGTAGTTTGGTAGAAGAAAAAAAAGTTCCTACATGAAACTGCTCATGGGTGTAATTGTAAATATAAGAATCTATAACATTTCTAAAATATTTAAATTATGTTGTGCAACAGTCATGATTTCTGAAAAGAGACAATGCTGCTTGAATTTCTATATATTTTTGGGGGCTTTGACCACAGGCCAAGTGCTATTATATCCAATATATTTTAAAGAGGGCAGACACCTCTAGGGCTGATATCTCCAACACTGAACAATAATAAATATCACTACAGGTAGTAGAAAAATTATGTATTTTTGATTTTGGGGAGAAGTGTCCCTTTGTTGCACCTAATTAATCTATTTCTCTCTCCCCATGCAGAAAAAGCTCTGGATAGCGATCTGTTTGGCTATCCTCATCCTCATCCTAGTCATCGCATTGGTCTCTGCCTTCGGCACCTAACACCAGGCAGTTGGCTGTAGACTTGATTTAGCAGAAGCACAAAAATCCGGCTAGATTTATTCCGTTGTCAACCGGGCTTTTTTTCCACACTTCATATTCATCTTCCATTTACTTTTCTTTGGTCCAGACAGTTCTTTTTTTTTTTAAGAAGAGATGTGTTTTTAACTCACTACAATCTCACCTGCATTTCCACTTCAACTCAAGAGGCAGTGCTGCTGGTCTAATGGAAATCCCCCCCCTTCAGAATCTGCGACACAAACACCAGGACGATTTGTGAGCTGTTATGTCAGTGCCTCTTCCCCTCTTTCATAAAAATGAGGAAATGTGGCCTTGAGCAAAGCAGTGTTGAAACCCCGCACTGTACTCAGGAAACTGTGCGTTGATTCTTGTTACAACGTTTCTGGATGAATTGGGAGTAAAGAAACAGTTTTAATAGACTAATATAATTGTACATAACCTATAATGCTGGTGAATGACATTCTTTGAGATGATTTTTTTAAGACTTGAAAGTTATTTCAAACTGCCTACATGTAACGATTGTAAATACAGATTTTTCTTTTTTAGGGTCTAAAAACAAACCAGCCCTCTTTGATTTAGGTGTCTCAGCACTGCAATAGGAGGCCCACTTTTATTTGTCCTACCAGTATGTATTTATGATTTAAAATGTTGTAAGATGCTGCAACCACACGATTAAAACTTTGTATTTTTTCAAAACTGTGCCTTCACCTTAATGCATGATCATGTGAGAATGTGCTACAATATTGTCAAGAAGGGATAGTGAGGTTTTATGTTTGTTTAAATGTCATGGTTTAGTCTGACACAAAGTCACACTTTTGTATTCACCCGTTTGTCACATTGTGCAGTCTCTCTTGTCATTGTAGTGTATTCTGGGAGGAAAATCCTGGAACATTGGTTTTATTCAACGAGACAAATGATGACTAGTGTGCACCACACTATTTTGTAAAGGTTGTCCAAGTGTTACGGTTGACTTATTTTAGGTTTGTTTTTAAAAATAAAATACTGCCATGGTATATTGTTCTGTTTGTCTTGCATCATAACTTTTTTTGTTCACACATTGGCTGTTACAGACAATTGAAAATAAGTATTTGTCTAACAGTAACTAGGTGTACATATTAAATATAGCAGTATGACACAAACCTGTAATTTATCCACCATTAAACAATCCTGAACACAATGAAAAATTCCAACTAATTTTTGGTCTTTTTATTCAACTGTAATTGTCTTAATTTTTCAAGTAAAACAATGTGGAATTACAAGGGATCAAAAGGAATGCAACAAATAAAGAGACAAATAAAAAATAAGACCATCACCATAGACTACAACCCAATCCACCCCCCCCCCTTCCCAAATATCAACTTTTGCTCAATATCTTCGACATGTCCAAAAGGAAATTGACAGTTTACAGTCATCTGGAACTGTACCAGTCATTTTTATTCACATATTTTGTCCAAGTAATATATATTTTTTTTTTACATGAAAGAAGAGCAATGAAGTGATGGTGACAAATAAATTCAGGTGAAAAGTAAAACATTAATTTGGTAGCACTGACGCTCAGGGTGCTTTTTTGATGTTCTCGAGTTGTATCCTTTTTGTTTGGCTTTTACATTTTTTTTTGTAATAAGCATGACACCCTTGCTTCAGGTGCTTCACAAGGCAATCTGAGGTTCTAACCCATTTGGCCAAAGAGGCACTCTTCATTTTAATAACATTGACTTGCCCTTTTGATATTAATACATGACAAAAGTGGACCATAACTATAACTGCCTTTAGGAAGATTAGAAAAAAGAAATTTAATTTTTGTTGCTCCAGGTCTGTTCAAGCCAAGCTGCAGCTTCAATTAATACATGTTCAAACTGTAGAGATACATCGTGAGGTACATGGAACCAATTATAGACTGCAGTTGATGTAAAAACGTATTACACCACAATGTATTCAAAAAAAAAAATGTGCAAATGAGAAATGCAAGGCTGGATTTAAAAAGGAATCCAATGAACAGAAACTGACATGACAAAAAGAAAGGGCCCAAGCAAAAGACAAGCTCCAGCATAGTGCAGCAAAGATCACATTGAAAGATCTGGTCTCTTCCTAAGCCTGGAAGAAATAATAAAATATGCATAACTTATCAACTGACTACAAAGAAACAATAGTCAGGACAGCGGACAAAATTTGAAAAACCAAACTCTCTAAAACCTCCAACTTACAATACAACTGGTCACTCGTAAGATTTTAATGTCACACAAATGACTTACCATTTATGACCCTGATAGAGGGTGCTGTATAATCCCATCTTAACAAATAAGATCTGAGTGTTCCAGTCTTTAATGATTACAGTACATAATGTGAACTAACAGCTTTCCTTTATCATCTCTTGCACCTTTGTCCCTCTCAAGTCCCAGCGGCGACTTATCCACTGCACCATCTCTCTGTCTGTTTACGGACGCACAACAATGGCGCCACATTTTTTTTTAACTCTCAGTCCGGCATTCCCTGAGCCTTCCCCCAGCTGAGCTGCTGAGTCGGCCAGCTCCAAATTGGAAAGGGAGAGGGCCCAAGAGGCAGGGAGGTCCCTGGCTTGTGCAGCACTCAGTTCCCCTGCATTCATTAAGAGTGCACACAAAGCAGCAACCTTGGAGGTCATGACGTGCCCTCATATCGTGCTCTCATATCGTGCTCTAGCTTTTATTTTTTCCCTTTGGCACTCTGATCATGTCTTGTTGTGACGGTGGTGACCAAACGAGGAGCGGGTGCTTGCGGCCGGTGACCGGGCCTGCACCGCTGCAAGGGCCGCGACGCTCCGCAGGACCCGGTCCGGAGTCCCCTCTGCTCCCGAACTGCTGGTCACCTCCTGCGTGAGCTTATGCGACCTCAGGCTCTCCCTGCGGTGCCTGTCTCTTTTGTCTCTGCTCTCGGAGCTGCGATCCCTCTCTCGCTCGCTGCCGGAGGAAGTGGCGCGGGACTCTCGGCGCTCCGTGTTTTGAGAGCTGATGCTGCGGGTCCGCTGGCTGCTGTTGCTGCTGTTGCTGCTGCTGCTGCTGCTGCTGCTGCTGCTGCGGCTCCTGCTGCTGCGTCCGCCAGCGTCGCCCTCGCCGTCACTGCTCACGCTGCTGCAGGCACTGTGGCCTCGGGAGGAAGACAGCGCCTCTGCCTCGCCTTCCTTGATCCTTGAAGACCTTCTAGCCCCCCTGTCTTTTTCATCTGCCTTAGACCTCTTGTGCTCCACTTCCAGGGGTGGAACCAGAGAACCGGGGCGCTGCCTAGTTGAGCGGGAAGCAGAGTGGCTTGTCTGGTTGGGTGTTAAAGTTTTGCTGCAACTGCTTTTATTATTACTAAGATTTAAAGAGTTACTCTGAGGGGAGGCTGGAACACTTTTGCTTTTAGGCTTTTGGTTCTTGTCAGAAGAGGCAGGGGAAGTCCCAGCAGCCTTAGCACCAGAGTCTTTCCGAGTGGTGTGGCCAGGGGTATCCACCCTGCCTTTCATTGCCAGGAGCTTGGCTGCAGCATTGAGAGCCGAGCACCTCTTCCCAAGGACTTCAGGCTCAGGAGGAATCAAGGGCGCGCTGTTTGTTTGAGCTTTACTTTCTTGCGAGGGCTTAGATCCTGCAGACTTTCTGGTGATCCCGACAGAAGACGTATCACTGCCGGACTCTCCACCTGTGGATGCGTTGGTATTGTTTGATGCACTCCTGTCGGGTTTCTTTCCTTGTCGGCTGTTTCCCTTCTCCCTCTCCTGCAGCCTGTGTTTAGCTGAGCGTGTTAACCGATGCTCTTCTCTGTGCTCGCTGGTGTCAGAGTCCGAGGAAGAAGAAGACCTGGAACGCCTTCCCCGAGAGGTGTGCTTCTTATCTTCTTTGTTATTCTCCTCGTTCCCTGTTTCTGAGGTGACATCCATGCGCCTCTTCTTGGTAGGAAGTCTATTCTCGTAAGTCCTCTTGTGGTGAGCTTGACGAGTTAGGGTTGAGCACCCAGATGATGAAGAAGAGGAGCGAGCAGAGTCCTGGCTACTCTGGCGGCTAAGAGGCCTTTTTTGGATTGGAGTTTGCTCTGACCCTTTCTGCTTAGGTTCTTCTTTCTGAGCGGCAGATCCACGCAGAGTCCCCTTCCTTGACGACTCAAAGTCTTTGGCCCCAGACGAACTCTCCACCTTCCTCCTTTTACGCTGAGACTTACGGATGTCTGTTTCTTCATCTTGATCCTCCTCCTTGCTCGCTTTTGCCTCAGCTTCTGTTTTACCTACTTCTTCCAACCCGTCTGGGTCACTTTTAGACGCAGGTGCTTTGTGTTTTAGTGATTGTTTCTCAGATGTAACACTAGAGGGAGCAGGTGTTGGTACCTCACTGGATGCAGAGCTTTGTACTTGCAGGGAAACATCTGGAGTCGTTTGTGTGGTGGACACGGGAACTGTATTTGTTGGGTTAACTATAGTAGAGGACACTTGAGTATTTTTGATGTTTGTGGTAGAAACTGTCATGGACTTTTCTGGGGGTGATGTAGTTGTGGTAACTGTTGGTAATGGAGCTGGTGTAGAAGTTGTCACGGGAGATGGGATCTTGACAGTCTTTTCTGCAGTTGTTTGTTCATTGGAAGGGGATGCTGTTTCTAAAGGGGTGGTGACTTGGACTTTCTCTGTTTTCTCTGTAACTGCCACGGCCTTCTCCTTGGCTGTGGTAGTTACAGTAGTAGATGTTGTTGTTGTTGGAGGAGGACATTTTATGTAGCCACCTTCATGTGTCGGAGCAATGGTCGAGTCTGGTTTGGTTGGTGTCAAATTAGTCCTTGGAGAAGATGGAACTGTATTTGCAGCAGACGATGACACAGATGATTCTGATGGTATTCTAGAAGCAGGCGTTGTTGGATTTTCTGTGGAAACTGTGCTAGCGTCTGATGGACTAGCTTGGACTGATTCTACTGTTAATGTGGTTGTTGCTGAAGCGGGGGAAGATGTCGAAGTGGGTTTTGGTGAAGCTGTAGGTGGGGTGGAGGTTACAACAGCTGGGGTCGATGTTGTGGATGAAAGAGAGGAGGCCTGTGGCAAGTCCTTTACAGCTGTATTTTTAGATGTGGCTGATTTTACTGTAGTGACTGGTGAAGTAATTCTGACTGTTTCTGATATGACCTTATTAGCGGTTGCTGTGGCAGGGATTGATGTTGGAACAGCTTTGACAGCCATCATGGAAGAGGGTAAAGTCAATGGAGTGCTAGCAGCTGGTGGCGCTACTGTGGTGGTTTTAGCGGAGCCTGGGTCTGTTGTTTTCACAGTTGTTGAATAAACTGATTGTTTAGGCTCTACAGAAGCTTTGGAAGTTGTATTATGTGCAATTTCAGGCTCTACAAGAGCTTGTGAATTTGTAATAGGTGAATGAATGGGCTCTTTACAAGCTTTAGAAGTTGTAGAAACTGAAAGTTTGGGCTCTACTTGACCTTTAAAAGTTGTAGGAACTGAAGGTTTGGGCTCTACAGGAGCTGCAGAAGTTGTAGGAACTGAAGGTTTGGGCTCTACAGGAGCTGCAGAAGGTGTAGGAACTGAAGGTTTGGGCTCTACAGGGGCTGCAGAAGTTGTAGGAACTGAAGGTTTGGGATCTACAGGGGCTGCAGAAGTTGTAGGAACTGAAGGTTTGGGATCTACAGGAGCTTTAGGAGTTGTAGAAACTGAAGGTTTGGGCTGTATGTGAGTATTGGCAGCTGTTGGTTTTACACCCTTATTGGTGGGTACTAATGGAGCTTCATGGGTGGTGGTTGTAACAGCAGAAATAGAATGTGTTACAGAGGACACCTGTGGGTGTGCTGTGTCTGAGCTTGGAACTGTAGTCAGATCTGAATTAAGGAATTGGGCTGAGACTGGTGTGGAGGAAGCTACAGGAAGGGGTGCAGGTGCAGTGGGTGATAGGGGTAAAGCTGGTTTTGAAACTGTATCTGTGGTTGTGTGAGCTTGAGCTGGGTTTGGAGCAGGGGTTGAAACCTCACTCTTAGTGTCCATTTCCTCAGCTTTGGTAGACTGGGAGTCCTGACTTGTAGTGATAACATCTGCTATGGGTGTCTCCGACACATTGAGAGACAGTACTGTTGGCTCTTTGCTTGCATCATTTTCAGTGGGCTCATTTTTAGAGTTCTGTTCTTCACTAATAGTTTCTGGCGAGGTTGTGGAGTCTTTGCGAGGACGCCCCCTCTTACGTTTCGGGGAGTTAGGCGGGTTCCGTTCTTCGCTTTGGGATGTGGGCTGTGGGGAAGAGGCCACTGTGTTGCCAGCCTCAGGTAACCTTGGGGGAGTCTTAGGGGGCCGGCCCCTCTTTCTTTTCAAATTTCCCGCAAGAGAATTGACATTGGACTCTGTAGAGGTTGTGTCTTTGCCTGGTGTTGTTTCAGTTTTTCTGGACTGGTTTACTCCCCTTCCCCGACTCAAAAGCTGCTCTCCCAGCTGAGCAGCCATGCGAGATTCAGTTTCCAACCTGCGGCGTACAGGAAGATTTCTCAGCACAGGCATGTCAGGAGAAAGATGGGCTGGAGAATATGGAGCGTAACTTCTGACAGGTGGATGGTGCACAGAAGGTTTTGCAGTAGAGTCTTGGTCCTGTGGAGATTGAGCAACGGCCCCTTTAGTTTTGCTGTCGGAGCTTGGTGATGTATTGTCTTTTGTGTTGTCTTTTGAGTTTGATTCTTCGACTGATCCGGGAGGGTTCTCCTCTGCGGTAGCCTCCTCTGAAGAAGCTCCAGTGCCGCTTCCTCGCCGCCTCCTCCTTCGTGGCTCCTTCTCCCCCACCACCGTGACCAGCCTCCCAGGAAGCTTCCGCAGGACTTTGGCTGATGGGGAATCTTCGGCAAGGCCGCGCAGGACTTCTTCGTCTGCTGACTGGCGCTTGCGAGGCGATCGAGAGCTGGTGGAGGGTGGAGACATTGCGCTGTGGTCTTTGGTGTCATAATCTTTTGCTTCGTGGTCTACCGGGAAGCTGGATTCTGGCAATGGCTCCGATTCTTTCTCCTCTCTGCATTCTTTTGAGGTCTTGCTGTCGGTCTCCCCTAGACACGGTTGTTTCCTTGTGGGAGGAGAGCTTGTTGGAGTGGAAGGCACTGGACTGGGATGAGAGCGGTTCGGCAAAGTCCTGGTTTTGATTGTGTGTTGATCTCTGGCAGGAGATGAGGCTTTTGACGATTTAGAGGAATCTTGAAGTCTGGTTGATGAGGACGTTTTATTATCGTCTGTGTGGGATGGTGTGGTAGACACAGTATCAGAGTCTTTGGCAGCTCCTCGTCTCAGACCACAACGCAGTCTTTCAGGCACTTCTTTTGGCGGCGTGGGTGACTTTTCAGGCTCAGTTTCGGGCGACGCCCCGCGCAGCCGACCGCTGGTCCTGGTAAAGGAGACGTTCTTGCTTGCCTCCTTGGGTTTACGGCCACGGCGGCCTGGCTGAGTAGGCTCCACAGAAGCTGGCAGTGACGAGTCATTGTCGTCGTCATCGGATGAAGCGTTGAGCTTTAGGCCTTCCTCCTTGGCCTGGTCCAGGCCCTTCCTGGCAGCCTCCACTTGCTCCTGAACAGACACAGGCAGATTTTTAGAATTTAGTTTTTTTTAATTTAAAATCGTATATAAAATGTCTCTGATTGGTTCTCTAGGACTACCGGGTTGGTCAAATAAGTAAAACTATTGACTGACAAAAGAAAATCGGTAAATTACTTTTAAATACTTTTAAGTCACTGACCATTTTTACGTAAAATATTATATATTCCAGTATTATTGTTAAGTTCATAATATTCTACCGATAAGGACATAAAGGATATGCCAATATTATTCAGGTTATAAGCGAATTCTTTGGACATGTGTACAGCGCTTTGGGAATACGTTTGTCAGTTGGATTTTAGACTTAATTTTTAGATCCGAGCTAATGAGACATAGTTTCTCAAATCAACACAACCAAGGTAAAGATTGTGACATACCTCAGCCTGCTTCAACTCCTCTTTGCATACGTCTTCTAGTGAGGCCTCCAGGAAGTTCATGGCATAGCGTTCAATCGGGGTGAGCTAGATATAGAGCATATGGAGATTAAACAATGAATAAAATAACTATAGGTATAATGCAGATAAACATCTTGACTGACTACAATGCTCCATCAAGCTCTGTATAGGAACTTTATCATATTATCACATTATTTGTGTTATTAAAAACAGATTATCCATCCAGCCATGATAACTCACCTGCTCCACCAGAGCAGCAATTTCCTGCTCTGCCTTTGAGAGCTCCTCCACCTCCTCCTGTTCTCCTGCATCATCCAGTGGTATGTTCTCGTTGAACTCTGCAAGTTCTGCCACCTGCTCCGCTTTGGCCTGAGAGGCTGCTACTATGTCCTCCTCATCCTCAGCACGACATAGGGCCTAAGAGAATCATTTCAAGATGATCAAGTTATATAAACACAATACTGGCTAGGAAAAAACCATTGTTTTTTAACAGTATAAAATGAGGATTAGGTCAATATGTGGATTTTGCACTACATTTCCTTAATAAGTGAGAACAATTATCAGTTTCTTTTATTTGTCAAGTGTATAAAATTACACAGGATAATACAAAAAAATACTTTACTATGTGTTTATTTCATTTATTTATTGAATGACCAAAAAAAAATGTGGGTTGGGTGCTACATACTGAATATATGCGAACATGTGATGCATCTAACCTGCTCCAAAATGGTGGTGCTCTGTTTGTTGACAGCCTCCTCCTCCTCAGGTTGCGACACTGTTAGCTCGACTGCCGCCTCCCTCTTCTCCCCATCATTCATATCAAACAGATCTCGGATGGTTTGCTGAGGAAAAAGAGAAAAAGAGAAAAATTCAATTTAGGGAGACGGTTCTCTGGATGAAAAAAAGAAATGAGGAGGCACTTGAAAAGCTTAGGTCCTGTGGGAATTAAATCAAACTGAGCACTTATGCTTATGGTCTCATTTGTTGCATAATTACAAAATGTTGCTTTGTGGCCCTACTTCAAACAGCACCTAAAGAGGTAGATCTGAACACATTAGATGAAAGGGGAAGAGGGCATAGCGTGTGTTTATGCAATGACAAACATTTAATTATGTGCTACATATTTGTGTTTATTTAAAACAATGATTAATCATCATTTAATCATCGGGGTGTTAAACAGAAGAGAATTTTACTTCATGCTCTGCACTTATACGTTATGTGCAACCATTACCAGAAGTGGATTTCATATATAAACTTGAGGGAATGTATTTACATTGTATTGTTAGGCAATAAAACAAAATAGTAAGTGTCTGCAGAGTACTGTAGTTCAAATTCTACCTCTTTGAAGAAAGCAGTAGTAAAGTTTCCTCCTTCAATAGCCATATCTCCCAGCATCCTCTTCTGATTTGCCTTCTTCAAAATATTCTCTTCCACCGTTCGCTCGCTGATCAGCCTGAAGATGAAAATGAAAACATCAATATGCTGTTGAAATTATTTCTAACTCACATGTGCCTAAATTTTCAAATCGTACATCTTGTAATATAATTGACATTGGCTGCATTTGTTTAGCACTCCTTCTGTGCATGATGGCCTGCTAGCTACTTTCTGACGCACACAAACGGTTTTGAGACAATTTTAGGGCAGTGAGTTATTGATTCTAAATATGTGCTTCCACTGCAATCGCATCAAAACTTCTGTCATAATGAAAATGTGAATGTGGGGACTTCCCAGTATTGTTTCATGAAAATAGAATTACAACATCTCTTGAAGGCTCAGCAGTAGGGTTGGGTAGGTCTAAAAACAATTCCTCAAACCGGTTTAGGAGTCAAACACTGGACTTTACCACTAGGTGTCTTACTTGACTCCGCAGCTTCCTATGTTTTTTTTTTTTTTTATAGATTAAGACTCACGGAAACAAAAACGAACAGAATTTGATAACAAAAAAGTCTTCCGTCAGAACGGAATAGGCTCAATAAACGTGTCCGTCCACACGAGAACGCTCGACCCGCTGGAGACGCTGTAGTACATATGCCGGGCCTGTAAGTGGCGCTGTACTTCCGCCACAAAATACACCAAAAGCAGCGAATAAGACCTACCGAGCATGGTTGCCATGGTTGCCTGGCTGCCCTTCTGTTTATTCTCCGCGGTGGATTTAGCAACATGTAGTTCATGTAGTTCATGTAGTTCTCCATGTCCACTTGTTGCTGATGGTTGTGGTAGAGGAGCAGAGGTGGGGAGAGGCAGGGCTCTGGCTGTTTCGGCGGCCTCTGTTTCTCTTTCTCCCTCCGAGTGTCTCCTGCTGTAAAAGGCAGGTGCACCGCACCCACTGTCACTAACTCTGAGCCTGGCTCCCGAGCAGGACGTTCTCTCCGGTAGTCCACCAGCAGATGAAAAACACCCACCTCTCCGCCTCTTCCAAGGGACGAGGGAACCGTGCGGCAGAGTTTCAGTTAAAGTTTAAATCTTCCGGACAAAATTAGAAAAGTGCCGGTCAAAGGTCTTCTTTGTTATTTATTGAGCTTTAAAACAAATTAATAATGACTCTATATAATAATATAAGAATAATACACGGAGCCTCTCTTTTCCTCCCCCTCTCCTGACAGCCCGTCAGTATCCGTCTCATGCAGCTGGCTTATCCAGTAATGAGGGACCCGACAGTAAAAATAAACATATTTATAGCTAGTTTAAGTAGTTTGAGAAGTAATTAAAATAGCTAAGTGTGATGATCTAACTTGAAGTGTGTTCAAGTGTGCACTCGGAGCTATAGGTGATCATGCAGAGCTGCGTGTCTCCGTCAGCAGCTGCCGATCTCTGATCTCTCTCTCCTGTCAGATTAGACTTCACTCGCGTTTATGCCCATATCTATCAGATCTAGCTAGTTCTAGCTAATGATATGACTGCCTGCGTGTCAAAGGACACCTTAACAATAAGCGACATTTTGACCGGAGAGATTTAGATTTGCCGGTCTTCAGCATATTTTACCGGTCATAGTCCGGTAATTACCGGCTAACGCCTGCTGGGTGCACTGTCCTGCGAGATACCGGGACCTGGCTCGAAACTCTCGGAACACTGTTGTTGTTGGCGAAACACATCAGCAATGATGGGGGTGAGAAGGAGAGGTGGGGAGAGGCGGGGCTATGGCGTATCGGGCGTACACACAGAGCCGTTTGACCCCCCAGAGCGTTCCGTCGGCAGATCTAGCCACCTTGGGACCCGTTTTCGTTTGAGGGCTCTGTTTCTGCGGTTCCGTTACGGCCTCGTGTGAACGAACCGTCCATACGATAAAAAACTGTAGCGGATAACACCCATTCTGTCTCCGTGTAAACTGGGCCTAACTCTGCTTGCTTCATTCTTCCTTGTTTAATCAAATGTTAAAGGTCAAAATGAAAGTGGAACTGCGCTCTTAAAATTAACCATATGTCAAAAGAATTTAAAGATATTTTGACATTTCCTACTTTCCTTTTTTCACTGTTACAAAGCATTTGTATGCATGTATTGCTCATGTAAAACCACTTTAACGCTGTTACCTGTAGATATGTACGTCTCTGGTCTGGCCGATTCGGTGGCAGCGGTCCTGTGCCTGAGCGTCCATGGTGGGGTTCCAGTCGCTGTCGTAGAAGACGACTGTGTCGGCGCCAGTCAGATTCACCCCTACACCTCCGCTGCGAGTCGACAAAATGAAGCAGAAAATACGCCGGTCTGCATTGAAGCGCTCCATGAGAGACTGAGGAAGAAGAAAAAAGATGCAAAGAGAATAAGCAAAAGAGATGCCGGACTGATGAAGCGTTAAATAGATTTTTTGTTGTTATTGATTTTCAGAATATTAAGAACAAGACAACATTGTTGTGGCTTATGGGAGACATTTCAAATCTAACTTTATTTTCAAAGCATGGTTATTGGTACAAAGCATTAGTTCTAACCTGTCTCATCTCCACACGGGTGCTGCCATCCAAACGCAGGTAGATGTGTCCGTGGTAGTTGAGGAACTGCTCCAGCACATCTAACATGCGCGTCATCTGAGTGAAGATCAACACTCTGTGGCTTCCTGTCTTCAGCTTTCGCAGCAGAGTGTGCAGAGTCTGCAGCTTACCTGTACATAGGAAGAATACAATAGAGCAGGCCTATTCAACTGGCCCAGCCTCCCGTAGCCAAATTCCTACACTAGTACAGACCATGAACGCAACACTCCGCGTTGCATAGAAACCACCAAACCACAACGCAGCACGTTTTTTAACTGAAGGTTTGGGATCAACAGGAGCTGCAGAAGTTGTAGAAACTGAAGGTTTGGGCTCTACAGGAGCTGCATAAGTTCTAGGAACTGAAGGTTTGGGCTCTACAGGGGCTGCAGAAGTTGAAGAAACTGAAGGTTTGGGATCTACAG
>NW_011340752.1:247217-257090 GCF_000735185.1 Notothenia coriiceps
GGCTGAATGCTCAAGTTTACAAACTGGTGTCAAGAAACTGCAACTGTCCTGAAATGATTTTGGTAAAGTAAAGCTTATGTGTGGGAAACACCGACCAGATATAACTGATGGCAATGTTCAACTCAATTTGTGGCTTGCCACGGGCCAAGCTTTTTCACACAGGCTTAATGTAAATCTGTACATGTCTAAATCAGGCCTATTCAACTGGCGGCCCGCGGGCCAGATGCGGCCCAGAACCAACTCCCGAGTGGCCCAGCCTCCCGTAGCCAAATTCCTACACTAGTACAGACCATGAACGTAACACTCCGCGTTGCATAGAAACCACCAAAACACAACGCAGCACGTTTTTTGAAAGTGCATCTAGTGGTGCTAGTAACGGTGGTCCTATGATAGCAACTCTAAAACATGTCTCTCTCAACTCTGAAGCGTAAACAGAGACAAAACAGTCATTGATCTTGTGGAGCAGATCCAAGTCAAGCTGGACCTTTTCGCAACCGACTTGAGCACGGGTCGGATGCTGCATTTTCCGACGCTCCCCAAACACATCACATCTCCGGCACAAATCACGGATGTGATGACAGATTTCATTGCGAGGTTGAAAGAGAACTTTGCCGGTCGATTGGATGGACTTGCTCTGCCCACAGAGGTGATGATGGGCTTTGCCAGAGACCCCTTCACTGTTGCAATAGAGGGGGACGTATCAACCAGAGCAAAGGAAGTGGTCCCCTGCATCGACAAGGGGAAATATACACTGGAACTTATTGACATGCAGCGCACTAACGGGCCAGCGAAGTTTTGGAGTGATGTCAAAAAACAGCAGTTCCCTAACGTTCAGAAAGTAGCGATCTGTGTGCTCAGTATGTTTGGATCAACATACACATGTGAATCAAGCTTTTCACACATGAACTCAATCAAAAGTAGCACTCGCTGCTCCCTGACTGACAACACTCTTCACCAATGTCTTAGGATTGCATTGTCATCCTATGAGCCAAAAATCACTGCTCTTGTTCACAACAAAAAATTTCACTTCTCCCATTTAGAAAGTCAGCGATGACAAATCACAAATGAGGTGATAGTAAGCACCTAGTTTACTATAGTAGACGTGTAGTGTAGTATTCATTCATATAGTTACCCGTATCCTTTGTTATGGGTTTGTGCACTGAAGGGTTTGACAGTTCTTTCTGTATTCATTTAAATGCACTTTGTAATGTGTCTCGGTCAAATGTGACCAAAACGTGTGATTTTTGTGCCTTGGCAGTCTCAGTGAAAAAGTGTAAAAAATAGTATTGCTACAGTACTACCTCTTTGTGTTGCATTGGAGCTCTTTAGCTGTTTTTGTTGTATGTGAGGACATTTATTAAGACTGCTATTATTGTATTCAGTAAATGCACTTTGTGATGTGCCTGGTTAAAAAAAAAAACCTGAATATTTGACTTCTAAAGCAAACAAATGTAATGCTACAACTGTGCACTTTTTTTTTTTCAGATTCTGTTAAATTAATGCTAATTTGTTGTGTTTTTATGCACTTTTTGACCTACCTTTGTTAGATGAACAATGAATAAAAATTGCATGTTTTTCATCGCAGTAATATGTGTTGGTTTAAAATGTGTCACTACCCGCTTTTTACAGGCCGCTGAATGTCTGGCCCAGCTGAATTTTGTAGTTATAAAATCTGGCCCAACTGAATGTGTAATTGAATAGCCCTGCAATAGAGTTATGTAGGAAAGCAAACAGTCACCAATAGTAGATCGTCAATAGCAACTGCTTTATATGCCAGATAAATATGTCTCTCTGGTGTACTGGTGAAGACTAAGGAAATGCAATGGTTTGTTACTTTGATGCCAGTAAGTTAAGATTACATTAAGATAGTTTATAGGTTTATTATTAGTTATAATGAATGTGCCTACTATGCTTTCTATATAATGGTGCATGGAAATGTGGTCGTTGACGTCTACGACCACATTTTCTTTTTTTCCCATTAGTTGTATTGCTGTATGCAGTCTATGTTTGCAGTTAAATAATAAAATGCTATCACATTAGGTCGAAACAAACTCACTACACAGCTCCGATTCTCTCAAAAAAAAAGAGCAAAATGCCACCTTACCGCAATCATACTGTATGAGCCTCAGGTCCGGGAACTGGGTCCGTGTGTAACACTGGATACGATGGAGACTGCGAGCCAGCGGAGTAACTTGAGCTGACAGCTGAGTGGAGAAGACGGCTTGCTTGTGGCTCAGGGAGGGTGGAGGGTGGCAGCAGTGCATGGAGATCGGACGAGCCTCCACTGGGGGAATCGCAAATGTAAACCTAATTGGGCAAAATAAACAACAGTTAAGTCACAAATTGTTCCTCTTTGTTCCCCAGAAAAGTTTCATGCCATAATTCCCATCAGTCATCTACCTGTCTATAATGGGATTGAGCAGCTCCAGTCTGTCATCAATGCTGTGGATGGCCTCTCTCACAGCTTGACTCTGGAACCAGAAGTCAGATTTGTTTTGCCACTGAGCGTACAGAGCGCTGCTGTGACCCGAGCGGCCCCACTCCCCCCGAGCGCTCAGGGGGGCCGGCGAGGGATGGCTTCCAGGGAGAAAAGTCAGGAAGTTCAGAACCTCCCGGCCATACATGGGCTTCGCTGCACAGCGGTTCTCGTTCACTCTAATGATGAAGTCCAGTCGGCTGTCACGCTGCTGTTTCTGGCTGTCTGCCATCCATGCCTGTGGAGTAGGAGAGTACATTTTAGCAGGTAAAACAAGATGATAAATCTGCAATAACGTGTTTCAGCTTAAAAAGTTAGTGTTAATTATCTTATTTTTTTTATCAATGAGGTAAATTCACAGGAAATGTGTAAACACCATTGAACTACATTTACAAATCTAAAACTCAAACTAATGCCAAACAAAGTGCCCCACTTTTTTGCATATAACCTGGTGTCATTCTATGTATCCCTCATACATTAATTAAGAACATATTTAGTTATCCCAATCTATTCATCTGAGTGCATACAAAGTAATAAATAAAGTCGATTGATAAATGATAATTAGGAAATATTTTGTATGTATTTTCCGGGACCTCAACACAGTAGTTATTTCATGAAATCATAAACAAACAGAACATTTTATTTTATGAATCTATATTAAGGGGGCCTTGTTTTGTGCAGTTTCGCAGTGGACTTGTTTGTCTTTACATGATTAAAATGTGGTTTCTAGCAATACTGTTACTACAAAAAAATATTCTCATTAATTATTTTTGTTATGAGACAGATACCCTTAAATATGGCAGAATTTAACTGTGCCAAGATATTTTCTCTGATGTCTGTTGATGATCAACATCACGGGTACAGCTTGCTTACCAAGTGGAAAGGAGAGCGGGGAGGTGGAGGCGGCCTTCTCCTGGGTGGAGGGAGGGGTTTTGCACTGGGCCTGGACTTAGTGGTAGCTGGTGTTTGACTGCTGCTGTTGCTGCTCTCATGCGGTGCTGCCAGGGGTTTGGATGCAGAGGACGAGGAGCTCACCTGAACTGAGGCTAAGGGGAGGATGGAGCAGAAAGCAGAGCTGTGTCAATAACCCGGGAAATATAAATAATCATAGATTTGGGATTCAATTCTTTATGAATTGACTTCAGTCATTAAATTAAACTAGCTTCTAAAACTTGCTTTTCTGACTTAACATTTGTATTTCTTTGATGGCTACAACTTGTCTGTAAACTCTTGAAATAAAAGATAGCACATTAACCGGTTAAATCCACTGTAGTTTCTTTGTTCTTCATTTCTGTATACCTCAGTGTTTCCCATACATTGATAATTAAATATCGTCCGCCACAAATGGATCTCATAAAAAAAAAATTGTTTTATTATTATTATACTTTTCTCTTAATCTTTTTTTTTTTTTTGGTGGTCTAATGGATAGCGCAACCTTCCGATCATCAGCCCACCTCACTATCCATTAGACCACCAAAAAAAAAAAAAAGATTAAGAGAAAAGTATAATAATAATAAAACAATTTTTTTTTTATGAGATCCATTTGTGGCGGACGATANATAATATAGAGAAATCTGCACAGATATTGCCCAGATGCCCTGCACCAAAATGTTGCACTTTCCCCCTACAAAAACACACAGTGTTTATAAAAAACATTTATTTTAAAAATATAACAAATATATCTTATTTAACAGGCATCCTTGGAGATGTTTTTTATAAACACTGTGTGTTTTTGTAGGGGGAAAGTGCAACATTTNAAAAGGAAGTCAGCGGGTACAAACTCATGGTCTTTTAATGAAAACTGAGGACATGTTTTGTTATCTGATCTTTTTTTGTTGGTAAAGTGTTATTTAGCTCAGCCGCCTCGTCTCCTCACATCGGAGCCTCGCTCCTGGGAGGTCTGTGAGGCAGATGGAAAAATAAATAAAGTCAGTAGAATCAAAGATCATTTCCTAATTTCAGAGTCATAAAAGCTGGGGGATCATAACATATAGATAAAGGAAACATGATATGAATCTTCAGCGCTTAAGTTTCTCAATCAGTGAGGATCACTTATTCACTCCTCTATTTTAACGATCTTTAATTTTTGTTTTTTTTTGTCAATAAATCACCACAAAAATACAAGTAGGCTCTGATACATCGCTTCAAGTATATAACTCAACTAAACTGGTAGCAATCTCGACAAACGGCTTCAAAATAATCATTAATTGATACTAAGAAAAAAAGGCGGAAAAAAAAAACCAAATCACATCTAACAGAAACATCACTCTACAACGAAACATCTAACAGACAACAATCACCTAACAGAACACAAATCACTCAACCAGAAAACATCACTAACAAAAACATCACTAAACATCACAACGAAAAATCACTCTAACAGAACTCCTACAGAAACTCACTACATACACACGAAAACAATCAACTCCACAGAAAACCATTCCCCCAGCAACCACACACCTCCACTCCAACCCGCAACACAACTCACCTCCGCCAATCTCACACCGCAACCACCCTCTCAACGCACATCACTCAACGAAAACCCTCACCACGCTACTGTCAACCCGCAACACCCACTCTACACAACAAATCACTACACACACAGACACATCCAACAACAGAAAACATCACTCTAACAGAAAACATCACTAACAGAAAACATCACTCAAACAGAAAACATCACTAACAGAAAACATCACTCAACAGAAAACATCACTCTAACATAAAACATCACTCTAACAGAAACATCACTAACAAAAACATCAACTCAAACAGAAACATCACAACAGAAACATTCACTACAGAAAACATCACTCTAACAGAAAACATCACTAAACAGAAACAATCACAACTAGCAAAACATCACTCAACAGAACACATCCTAACCCCACCTCACTAACAGACAAAAACATCACTTAACCAGAAAACAATACCACACTCTAAACCGAAAACATCACTAACCAGAAACACCATCCACTCAAACCGAAAACATCACTAACAGGAAAACCATCACCTAACAGAAAACACACTCTAACAAGAAAACATCACTCAACAGACAAAGACATCCTAACAGAAAACATCCTCAAAAATACATGAAAAACCATCAATAACAGAAAACATCACTCTAATAGAATGAACATCACTACAGAAAACATCACTAATCAGAAAACATCACTCAAACAGAAAACATCACTAACAGAAACATCACCCTAACAGAAAACACACTAACAAAAAAACATCCACTACAGAAAACATGCACTAACAGATAAACATCACTAACAGAAAACATCACTACTAACAGAAAACATCCACTAACAGAAACAGTCACGTCAAACAGAAGACATCACTACAGAAAACTCACTCTAACCAGAAAACATCACTCTAACAGAAAACATCCCTAACAGAAAACATCATCTTAACAGAAAACAATGCACTAGACAAAAAACTCACCTAACCGAAACATCACTAACAGAAAACATCACTAAAGAAGAAGAAAACAGTTCACTCTAAAGAAACATCCTCTAACAGAATCACTAACAGAAAACATCACTGCTAACGAAAACATCTCAACTCTAACGATCACCTATCACTAACAGAAAACATCACTCTAACAGAAACACACTTAACCAGAAAACATCACTAACAGAAACATCACTACAGAAACTTCACTCAACAGAAAACATCACTAACAGAAAAACATCACTCAAACCCAGAAAACATCACTAACAGAAAAACATCATCTAACAGAAAACATCCACTAACAGAAAACATCACTCTAACAGAAAACATCACTAACAGAAAACATCACCTAACAGAAAACATCACTCTACAGAAAACATCACTAACAGAAAACAACTACTAACAGAAAACATCACTCTAACAGAAAACATCACTAACAGAAAACATCACTCTAACAGAAAACATCACTAACAGAAAACATCACTAACAGAAAACATCACTAACAGAAAACATCACTCAAACAGAAAACATCACTAACAGAAAACATCACTCAAACAGAAAACCTTTGTTAGAAACTACTTTCAGCGGCGGATTAATACACATTTGGTTTTGTAGGTCATTCCCAACTTGTTTTCTCCTTCTCAGATTGTTACGTTAAGAGGTGAAAAGAAAGTACAGTTCATAAAAGGCTGTCCATGCAAGAAAAATGTTGCTAGTATTTTTATGGTAGATTTTGTTTTTAATGGGAGTTGTTGACAAAAACAATAATATAGATTAGCATGTGTAGCTACTCGTGATCAGCTCACCTTGGCCTTCTCGGTGGGCTCGATGACGATGCCGTTGGTGGAGTTGTTCAGTTCCCGGGAAACTACACATAGAAACTCTGCCTGGTCCTCGTTGCCGTAGTTATAAGAGGAGCCGATGCTTATGAGCTGAGGACAGGCAAAAAGACCAAAGTAAGGATTATGAAGTACACATTCAGTGTTTCCCCAAGGTTTACTTTGGGGGGGTGGCATTGGGAAGACAATGCCGGGAAACACTGACATTTATGTTCATTTAGTATTATTATTCTTTCTGAGTTCAGCATTTCAAACATGATGATTGTCCTTTTCTCTGTTTTATAGACCCCGGGTTACATGTTGGATTGTTTAAATATATATATCCTTTATTTAACCAGGTAAAATAACTAATTGAGATGAAATGAAAATCTACCAAAAATGTAAATAATTGAACCATTGCTACGAAAAGGCATTTACAGGCAATTTGTTTTGCTTTGATACGTTGCCCAAACATTATTAAACTGGCTTCCTAAAGATTAATCTTCAAGTAATAAATATCTTAGAATAAGACGATAACAAAATATGTCTTTGAACCAAAACAGAGGCCCATATTAGACCTTCTTTCATGGTCCCACACATTGACCCAATTATTAATGCAAATCACAAACAAACCTGACCATATATTGTCTGAATTAATAAGCCTAATTTGTAGACATTAGGCTTATATGAAGCACATTTAAAATGTTCATGTTTCATTCCCAATTTGAGCGCGTTTAGAATGCTTGCAATATATTTTTTGCAGGATATTGGCACTATTGCCAAAAATGTGAATTGTAATCCTACATATCAGCTCTGTTGAATACATTCATAATACGAAATATTAAAAAAATCTCAAATAGATGCCTGAATATAATAAACTCTCTTCCCTATGAAAAAATAAATAATAATAAAATATGTTTTTTGATAAATGTGCGGGGCTGATCTCCAAAGCGTAGCTTTGAAACAACTGATGCATGAACTGAAACATGACAACAGGGAAAATAAATGTGTATTTTGTGCACCTGCTCAAACTTCCAACCGTCTGACATGGTAGAGACCATCTGTGTGAGTTCCTCCTCTTGGCACTGTAGTACTCGGTACACATGCTTCACAGGGCCCTGAGGGACAGAAACACACAGAACTACATCAACAATCTGCACACAGATCAAAGAAAGCTATTTTTGTTATGTTTGTACTGGAGTTTTCTCTGTACCTGGGATGTTCGGTTCTCGTTGTCCCGTATCCTCTCTTTCACCAGCCTCACCAGTGATGCGATGTTGTAGAACTCGGCTTCCTCAAGAACGCCTGACACAAAAAATAGACTTCATTGTGTGGTTTGTATACACTCAAAATGAATATTCGCTGACAAAGATTTTGCATGATGTTTGAGCAAAATAAATCCTGATGAAAGTATTTTACCGTCCTCAGCCAGGTTTTTATCCATGATCAGTTTTCCGTGGCGAAGGTAGTTCAGGATGGGGCCGAAGTATGTGGGGTCCCTGTCTATCAGGTAGGCTCCAGTCTCATCCTGAGGGAGCAAATTAAGGGACGACATGTGTGATGGGGATTTGGTTTCCTTCTTGTAAATACTGTAGTCTCTTTGCAGGAATGGGAAAAGGGACACATGTTGAATCAGATAATGTCCAGGAAAACATATTTGTTAAAGAGACGCTTTGAGCGACTATTTTAGTGTAAGAAGGATATTTCTGTATCAATAACAAGACATTTCATAACATTATTGCCGATTATATGTTTGATTCAATTGCTAAATAAAGATAACGGATCAATATTATTGTTAACTCCCTACACATTTGTTTTCCAATGTCACAACAGTAGCTGTTAAAGTGTTTCTCTTTTTCAAATTAATTAGTATGTTGTTATGAATATCTTGCCAATCGACTGATGTTAAAATTATTTTTTTAACAATTACCAAGTGTTTGCCTTTTGTTTTGGTGCTTTTCTTTGTCTAAAGTAAACTGAGTTTCTTGTAAATATTGCAACACCCCAGTAAATGGAACCCAACTTGAGGATTTGTATTCAAACTCTTCTCTTATTGACTGTAGGAGTATTTCTATATTTTGTTTTGCTAATATTTGCTAATAGTACATATTTCACCTCTGCATATCACCAAGAAGACATTACAATTAGGACAAACGGATACCATGAAGGAAACAGTGAATCTCGGTTTTAGGATCCAAAGATACTTCTAGCTTTAGTTCTACTGGGCTTTATAATGAACAAAACTATAAACAAATCCAATTAAGCCCAATAAGTTGTGTGTGTGTGCTCACTTTGTCGGAGTCCAGGTCGGGGTCTTCTTGACAAAGTCGGGACAGGAAGGATTTGGGGTCCCGACACAGCGTCTGTTTGGTCGTGACGAAGTAGGTCCCGCCGACGTTCAGGCGAACCCAGCGCGAGCCCGGCTTGTCCGCCGGTTCGGACGGGGAGCTCGGGTTGCTCTTCCCCGGGAACCCAAACACAGAGCGTCCGCCGCTGCCGCTCGACACCCCGCCGGGGCTGAGCTGGCTGCTCCGCGGAGGAACCATGAGAGTGGGCGACGCCAGGCGCACCGAGCCCCGGACATCGCGGTGCTGCTCGGGCTGCTCTATGGTGCCAGTGCCGCTCGACTCCACGACATGCAGTTCAGCCATGTTTTCTATTCGTCTGAAAAGCACACACGATTAGCTAACGACACACTGCGGGGAAACACTTTCGCCCAGCCGAATTGTAAACAGAGCGGAGAGGGTATTTTTCTCCGACGGGGCGGCTGGCATCAGGGCGTTGCTGCTCGCGCTCGACCGCCTTTGTCTCTCCAGCGCCGAAGATTAAGACACGGATATGATTATCAAAGGCTGTACGATGTTAGCAGCATCGCGTTTAATCGTTTCTGCTCAAGATAAATAGCTCATTCTTGTCAATTCAAACGTTAATCAGAGAAAGGCAGCTCTTCCGGGTTGTAACGTGATTACTGTTTACTTCCGCTGTGTCGTCGTTTTTCAAAATAAAAGCTAAAAGTAATATTTGGTAGGTGGAAGTTTAGCCTCCCAAATAATAACATTTATTAAAATGTTAATATATGTGAAATAATATAGAGAAATCTGCACAGATATTGCCCAGATG
>NW_011340752.1:257135-263829 GCF_000735185.1 Notothenia coriiceps
GGGGGGGGGGGGACGTTTCTTTTCGGTTTTGCGGGGGAGGTAGCCGTAAGTAGGGTGGGGGGTAGGTGGGGGGGGAGTTTATTCTATTATGGACGCTCAAGTACCATGACATCTGGTTGCAAGAACAACGAAGACACAACGCAACCAATTACTCACTTTTGTGTGGCCTCAACTCCTAGGCACCCAAATCAAGAGGGTTATTTATATTAAATGTTAAGATCTGTACAATTGTCTGCGGAATAAGGTTTCGATGGAACATGTTACTGTGGGTTCAATTGTCCCTTAAGAGGGCACCTCATTGGCTCCCTCCGCGCCGATTCAGGGAATGAGTTCCGTGTGATCATCGACCACAAGCGGTCCGGTCCTAAACTTGAGCGTGGGAAGCGCTAGGTATGTCGGGTCGGGAGTGATACGGTAATCTGGCTGGTTTTTTTTTTTTTTTTTCTAATTCTCTTTTCATATTATTATTATTTTGTTAAAAAAAAAAATACTCTAGGTAAACACCGCCTGCTATAAAATTAATAGTTACGATACCCTTTTGACTCCATTAGGTCTTATACTTCTTGTTCGTTTGATGTCACTAAATTGGCCATACACCGATAGAAAATAAACGTTCTCAAATCGTCTCGTTCATCAACATCGGTAGGTTCTTTATGTTTACAATTAAGTCTTTTCGTTCAAATCTTTCGATCAAACTTAAATTACTGACTTCACGTTAAGTATTTCATGTAACTTAGGGTTTAGATGATACTACAAAATAAAAGGGCCCAATAACTGTCGTCCGACGACGAAAGACCGAGGTTAGGGAGCGGGAATCGAGGTTCAGTCCACTCCCCGAGGGAGCAGCGAGACGTAAGGTTTGGGGACCGTCGTGGGTCCGTACTCTCGTCGTTGTCCGTTCGTCAGGTTTGTTGGGTCGATGGGTGATCAGTCCGGGTCACGTTTTGGGGAGGGAGGTGGTCCTCTGTCCGGGCCGGAGGTGCGAGGGGCGAGAAGGAAAGATGAATAACCGATTCCTCGTTCGACATGGCACTACAACTAGTAGTTTCTGGGTGAGTCTCTTTTTATTAGACACCGGTGTCGAATTAAGGACCGGTATCAAAGTTCCCATAGACGGAGTTATTGTTATTATTAATTACTCTTATAAAAAAACATCATCGTCATAACGATCTTGGTTAAAATTAGTACATTGTCTGTTTGTCAGGTGACGCTTTGACGTGTTTTGTTCCGGGGGATTATATGCTAGTATTTATTTTACAAGACAAACAAATACTAAGTACTTTATTGAGACACAACTCCAGGCCTTTTATGTATGTTTCTATAAGGATTTAATATAAATAGGTTTAGCTAAGAAATAAATAATGGAAACATACGTCGAGTCTACTTATCGCTAACCCATTGATTTATACAAGAATTATTACATACTCCTATGTATCTTACTCGTGCGTCCAAATATACCGTTGTTTTCACCCCCGTGAAACAACCCGTATATCACAACTCAAAATCTAAACATTTACATGCAATTACCACAAATGGTGTAAAGGACACTTAAATGGAGTACTATTTTTTATTCTATTAATTTGGTGATTTGAAAATTCCCACTTTTGCAATAACCCGTTCTAATAGTAGACAAAAGTGGACGATTTTGTACATGAGAGGAGAGGTCGTCGTACCTACCGTCTGTCGTCGTTTGTCGTCGCACTGTGGCTAGACCTGAAGTAGAATCTCACTATTTTCTTGGCGACCACGTCGGGCTTCGGGTACATACCGGCCCTCCCAAGAGCTGAAGGAATTCTGTGGGAAACACTGTACCTGCAACCTTATTTCTGAAACTGACTTATTTTAACAGTTTGAGACGCAACATGCTGGGTTTGTAGGAGTGCGACAGAGCAAATATTTTCCTGACAGCGCTAATGTATCAATAATGTACTAAAAAGTCAAACATTCAGAGTTATTTGGACTTATAGAATCTACTTTGTGTTACATTTTTAGTTAGAATTTTGATAGAGTTATGCTTAATTCAAGCTTGCATCTTTCCCTGTATTTACCGCTTTCCTTTTCCATATTGCAACCATGCTGTGCTTGTCTGCATTCTTATGCCACACATACACATGTGCGTACAGGTAAAAATCCAATTTGAAAGCTGGTTTGACTGTATACATGAAAGTCTTTATTCTACACGAGAAATCTACTTTCTCAAACGCTATAACCCCCTAACGTAGCCTTGCTATTTAAATGCATATATCGTTTTTTTTTTTATGAGGATAAAGGGTTAGACGTCATTGGAAGAAATTCTTCCTAAGAATGTTACTTTTACATGGAAACGTATAAGACACAAATTACTATTATTTGAAGCAGAGGATTTCTCTAAGTCTTAAAAGCATGTCTGGATCTTTAATCAGAAACAGGTTTATTACCAGGTAGGTTTACAGGTACGAGGTTATTTGACTCGACTGGTTTTTAAATACTTTCCTGAAACCGCCTAAACTTCCCTGCATGTTTGTATCTGCTTAGCGCATCATATGTTTGCATAACTGAGTGAAAAAAAGCTAAATATTAGTTGCATAACATTGTGACCCTGTTTTGCCCGTCATGCATGCATGCAGCGAAATGAATTGACGCTGAGAGAACAATATCTCCAGCTCTTGCTCTCACCTGGCTGCTCTGTGCTCGGTGGAGGGGGCTGCACTACCTTGAGGATGGGGCGAGGGGGGTGGGGCTGGTTTGGGGTAAAGCTAGGGTTTCCAGGAGGAGCTATGGTGTAGTGAGCAGTAGCAGGACCGGGGGTGCGCTGGACAATTTGCAGTGGAGCTGGGATTCTAACAGTGGTTGTGGTGGCGTGAGGGTGAGGGGAAAGGGAGGCCAGAGGACCAAAACGAGGAGAAGGGGCCACTGCCAGGGTCGGCACGGGCCCACCGTCCTTGCCTGCTGTCTGACGCACAACGATCTTCACCACACCCGGGCTGCTCACCAAGGAGGGGACCACTGAGGGAACATCAAATATATCAGTCGTAACAACACATTTGAGCTGTTCTAGGTAAAACATTATTAAGGAGCTGAAAGGGGGTAACAGTCAGAGGGAAAAAAACAATAAGAGTATATACTAAGATTAAACACATTCTGAGAGAAAAAGGTTGGATAAGCATGACAGTTATGCTTTTCTATTGGATGTAGCAATAAGGAAATACTTTTGTCCAAATACACAATATGATGATAAGCAATCAGACTTTAAAAGAGACATTGCCAAGGAGAGCACCTCTCCTCTAAAGTATGTAAGGTATTCCCTGTTTACCGTCTGCAGTGTGATGAGGTGTCTCTTGCAAATGTATTACTTTAATCTCAGAATATTTGGGTTGTTTTTCTTGTAAAATGTATAACTTCAATCTGTTTTCTCTGAATATTACCATCTCGCCCAGGGTCCTTCATTTTATTTATCTACAATGGCCGTCATCATTTCTTGTAGTCATAGGATAACATCCAAAAAAGAAAATAATAACATACATTTCCAGGCAAAATTAGCTTTTGTTAGATTAAAGTCAAGATTTGGATATTTTAGATGTTCAGAATTAAATAAAAGCCATTTAAGATAAGAACATTACTTAGTTTGTTAAGGGCCAGAACATGAAAGAGGGAGTTTGAGAAAGGGGTAAAAACCTTGCGCTGTGATATTGTGAGGCATCCGATTGGAAGCTGGAGAAGTGGCGGAGGTGCTGACTGCGCTCTGGACTGTCACCTGGGTGGTCTGGCTGATGAGGTGGTGCTGCATCCCGCTGGTCACCAGGTGCATCACATTACCTGCAGCGTGAGAGGAATACAGACGTGTTATGATCAGGGATGTTTTTCTACTCAGATTCTCCAGTAACCGCATTGCATACAACATACCTAATGACTTCAATCATTTCTTTATTAAGAGATGAGGTTTAAACTATTTGACACATGCAACATAGCAAACTTTTTTCTTCTATTTTTGCATGCACAATTACTTTGAAAAGTCAGTTGTAAAACCAACAAAAATCCATAAAACATATTTTGACCCCCTGAACTACACCAAGTATTCTTTCCATATAAATACATACACAGGTTAATGCAACAATTGCAAATTCCTCATAAGTAGCTTTATGGAGCAGAATAACCTTTGTATTATTATTATTAATAAATACTTCAAAAAATAAATGAAAAAAATCCAAATTGTGACCACAATCACCTACCTATGAAATCGTGTTGGTGCGTTAATAATTTTATGTGGCAGATAAAACCCTCCCTTCGTTCATCCACAGCGAGTACAAAGGAAAACTAACCTTGCACAGAGCGTGGGGAAGCTGCTGGGACCTGGTGGAGCTGGGCTCCAGACAGAGTCAGCTTGTTGCCCTGCAGCTGGAAGGTGACAGGTTTACTGCCCTGACGTGACACAGGACGCCCTGCCAGGGAGGCCAGCTGGGCTATGCTCACTACCTTACCAGCTGAGGAAGGAAGACAAAGAAAAAAAACAGGATTAAAAACAAAATTACCGTAGTTTTCGGACTATAAGGCGCACCTGAATATAAGCCGCAGCAGCGGCATACCACTCTCGGTTCCACTTTTACTTTTGCGCGCTACCTGTCGTATCAATGTACACTCTACAACAGAACGAATGAAAAGGGACAGTTAGTTTCAGCCTGTTGATATTTTTTCACAACCCACTCACACCTGTATGTTTAGTATCATTTTGACACAACACTAAAACTAATCTTTTTGGTGAAAAACCATTGACATCAGATTAAATTATTTCCTTTTTCCATTTGTTTATTTAACTCGTGAACCTTTTCAACCCATTTTACATATATTATTAGTTATACTTCTGTAATAACTCGAAAACATACAACCAGGACGGAGGACGAAATTCACAAGGTCGGCAATTTACTATTGGCTAGACCAGGGAGGACTACTTTTTCTGACGAGTCACGAGGACGTCGTGTCTGGGGTTTAGAGATCAAGACTTCAAGGTGTTCGACGACACGACGAGACACCAAGTAGTCCGTACTGTTTCCGTAAATAAATAATCTCTGTCTTTTTCTCTTAGACGCTAGCGTCTTAATGGCCGTATTAGTCGGTTACCGCGTTAAATTTTTCGGCGTATAAATAGTTTTCGCGTATTAGGTGGGGCGAAAAAGGTGTTTCAACTCTTTTTGTTTTTAATTGAGCGACTGCACTCAAAGTCGACGCGTCGTAGTGTCTTACATTTGTGACATATCCTCGGTAAATGGTTGGCTTGAAAATGATTTCTGCCCGTTTTCCCCCCCCCTTTTAAAGACGTGGGCACGTTGACCAAACGTCGTCATTTCTCTTTAGGCTGCCACCGCTGGGTGACAACTAAGACATTTGTAGCTTTCGAAGACCGACGACCGCCTTCTTTCGTCAAGTGAGCAATGGCTCCCAGTTGGAGGTTTGGGAAAGCTCCCGATGTTCTTTGCTTCACCTCATCATGTTCTAACTTCGCAGTCTATTGCTGCTCATTTACTTTTTTCTTACTCCGCCTCTTCCACACCCAACACCCCTCTCACCACACACTCTCTTAATTTATCTGGTTAACGAAAATGTTATTTTATTGTAACTTCACAATAATTATCATTCCCAAATGCAATACCGCAACACACACTCTCTCTTATTTATTTTCGGGTTATAAATAAACAAAATAGAAAAGGGTGCGTATAAATGTATAAAGGTTGATAGAGGCGTATAAAGGGATTGAAGGGCCGTAAAGCGGCTATTTTAGTGTATTTGGGGCGTAAAATTAGCATTGTATCCTAAAATCGGGCGTATTAGTTCCTACATCGGGCTTATTATTCCTAAAAACGGGCGCACAAAAGCCTCCCAGTTAATAGGAGAATTTTTGATGAAACGCTAGAAAATAATAAAAGAGGATTACGCAAAAAGAAAGAAACTCACCACACATTCCGTTGTTGCCGGGGGGAGCGGACGGGTACGTAGGTGACCAGTATAACGTCCTTCGTCGCGCGGTCTTGGTCACGACTTTCAATGGAGTGACGAGGAGGTGGTGCAGTCGGTAGCCCGAGTAGTCCGGGCAGGGGCCTTGCAGGACCGGGTCTCCCCGCGAGTAGGCCGACGTCCGTCCAAGGGAACCATTCATCTCCCAGTAAAGGTACGGTCAACAACTAGAGTCTTGTCTATACTAATAGAGGAGAGTAGCGTGACTTGGTCGACTCAACTAATTATAAATTGTTTGTAAATCATTGAAAATAAAATAAATTTCAGGGGTTAGCGTCGAGTGTCGTCGCATAATTCCGGTATAAACCATCCTCTTGTATAAGTTATAGTTAATTTAGATATATTTGTAAGAAGTTATAAGTATTTTTGTATAAAGTATCAAAAATAACCTAAGTACACGTACGTCATAATATAACACAATATTGTATCGTCGATCTCTTGTGGTGGATAATTCTTTTGATATGTGTACAGCACACAAGTGTGGAGAGTAAATTGAAAATTGTTGTTATCTGCCTAAAACATTACTTCTATATGGCATTAAAAGCCTGATTTCGGCGCGGAAAGGGATATAAAGCTGCACGCGAATATATCTGTGTCCACCCTTAGATACCTAAAAATTCGATTGCGGTTGTGGATTGGATACCGGGAGATACCGGCAGGGCCTGTGGTGGCAAATTCGGCCGCCAAGGCTCGTCCTTTTGCCTCAGGG
>NW_011340752.1:263874-268332 GCF_000735185.1 Notothenia coriiceps
TCAATAAAGATTTATGTTTCAACATTTTTATGTTAATACATCAGAGTATACTTATTTTAATTACTAATTTTAAAGGTCTACTATTTATGATAAAGGCCCAATCCAGGCCAGCCTGTCGCTAATCGAGAGACGAGCTTCTAGTGAACCGAGGACTTGTTTCAGTTTTTAGTGATGTAGGTTTGCCTTATTTATATAATTAATAATATTTGCAATCTCAGATAACAAGTAACAAAAGTGAAAATAATTACAAACCCTATAAAGGCCGTGTCCGGGAGAAGTATGGCCGTTATTCGCCGCTTCTTTGTTGTCTTGCAACGCTGTCCAAATCTTCTCGGAAACTGTGTAGGGTTGTTGATCAACACCGTGTACTTGTATTAAACCGCGATGTCAGGTAGAGCTTTGTGCAGTACAATATTTTTTGCTTTCCAGCTATGGCAAGGCTATTATAGTTTAAATGCTTGTAACGCCCCTTAATGGAAAGACTGACGTAAAACTTCAAAACCCCCTTCGGCCTTCAACTGCAGTTCCGCCCTTGCGAAGTGACCGCCGCTCTCTTGTTTTGTGTCCTGTTTCAAACAACAGTACGCATCTTTAACACTTATGACGTCAAATCCGTGCAATTATTGCAAAATAGCCTTCAACTTATGTCATATAAGTATAACTAGTCACGAAAGTACAGTTTAAGCCCCTTGATTTGTATTCTACTTAGCACCACTTCTACTTTCATTAATCCATAATTTTTAGCCATCACTCTCAGACGACTTTAAAAGGAGGACATCCTACACTATATTTTTGTTTAGCATTGATGCATAAATGTGTTCATCCATTCAATGTGGCATCTGCTATAATGGGGTTAATGTATGATATTACTTAATAATACAATACATTATAATATATGATATGATAATTATATTTTAGTTTTATTCATTTCTTATTTCATAGTTTCTCATTATTATTATTATTATCGCTCATCTTATTTTGGATTTTATTAATCTGTGTGAATCTGTGCTATCCTGTTTTTCACTCTTACCCTGTTGCTGTTTGAACTACTGAATTTCCCCACGGGGATTAATAAAAGTCCATCTTATCTTATCTTAATGTATAAATTGACTTACTTCAATCTACTGTACTGTGTAAAAACACCCCAACAATATTACAAAAAATATACTGCATAAAGCAAACAATATACTTTATTTGATCTAAAATATTGATGTGTTTTCATTATAGTAGCCTGTGAAAACCATAACAAATAAGTGATTAAATGCTACAGTATTCAGCAAACACAACTGCAGAGCTGCAAACATTGCAAACAGAATAAGTTCTACAACACCCAGTTGTCTTTGTGTATTTTTGAAATGGTTAAATCCTGTAATTGAACAAATGGGGAAATTTGGCAACGCCCTCTAGCAATTTGGCAACACCCCCAGCCACTGGGATCCGCTGGGCTTTTGACTGGGACACACCCATGTGAGTCCTATCTGGAGTGCTACATCTGTACATCCTTTCCAATCATCGTTGTGAGCTTCAGCCTCACAGGATGTGTCTCTGTTTGCAAGCTGTTGCTTACTTCCTTTTCAATGAAGACCGTATCACTTTGAGTGTCGAGCCACGCATACACAAGCCTTTCCATACCTGGATTGCTGACAGAAGAAACCCACACTGGCACAATCATTAAAGTATTCTGAGATGGCTCCTCAGTATTCACATTAAGAGACAGTGTGGTATTCTGTACAAACTGTGAAGTCCACTGAGACAAATGTAACATTTGTGATATTGGGCTATATACATAAACATTGATTGATTGATTGATTGAGATGTAGGATGTTTTCCTTTGCAGTTGTCACATGAGTGTCTGTGACGACAGTCCCTCGCATTATGGCCTGGCTTTAGACAGTCATAGCACAGTTTATTTTCCTTCGCATATTTCCTTCGTTGGTCCAGAGATTTATTTTTGAACTCAGGACAATAGTGCAGACCATGGTTACTGTCTTGACATAGCATACATGGAGGCCTTAAACTTGTTTTTGCCTGTCCTTTAATTTCAGTCTCTGTGGCTGTATGTGTGTGGAGAACACTACTTTTACTTCTCCCTTCTTTCAGATGATGTTTCTCTGAGTTCGACTCTGCTGAGTTGAGAGCACGGAATGAAGTAATAGGATTACAGGCAATCTCTGCTTCCATTAACATGAAATCAACAAACTGCTGGAAGTTTGGAAATTCTTGTTCGCTTCTCATGACTTGAGTAACCTTTCTGTTCCACTATGATGCTGTCCAGTCAGGTAGCCTTTGAATCAGTTTCTGATTTTCCTCGCAGTCATTCAAAATGTCCAGACCTTTAACATAGGGCATGGCTTCCTGACATGAGTTTAGGAAATCAGCAAATGTCCGTAATCCATCAGCATCCTTTGTGTGTATTTTTGGCCAGTTTGACAGTTTTTCTCTGAATGCTCTCTGTATAATAAAGGGCTGACCATACCTTTGGTTGAGATGGCTCCATGCATCCTTATAGGCTTCCTCATCACTTCTGAAGAAGATGCCATCAAGTATTCTTCGGGCTGGACCTCCTACATACTTTCTCAGATAGTGCAGTTTGTCAGCTGAAAAAATGTTCCTTTTGTCTATGAGTGATGTGAATGAAGCCTTCCACTCAATGAAATGGATCGGGTCACCAGTGAATACAGGTGGCTCTGGTATTGGGAGCCTGTTCAGAGAAATGCTATCCTGGACTGCTTGAGCCAAGTAAGTCACATCTGTCTGTGGAGTTGATGTTGTCACTGCAACATTAGTGGGCTGCTGGATGACAGCTGTATTCACATATTGCTGTGGAAATACACGTTGTTCTCTAGGGTCGATATCAGAAGAATAGACACGTTCCTGCATTACCTCCTGGTCATAGGTTACAAGTCTAGCTCTTGCAGCTCTTATATTCTTTTCTGCCTTCAATCTTTCCAACTCACGTCTCTGAGCTTCAAGTTCTCTCCTTTGTTGCTCCTCTAGTAGTTGAATCATTTCCTTTAGTTTTTCCTCTTCCAACAGCAATTCATACTCTGCTTCCTTCGCTGCTAACTCTGCTGCAGCGTCTGCCCTTTTGGCTGCTACGATGGAGCACACAGAGTGATGGCTGGAGTTGGAGCGTGGACTTGAGGGTGTGGCTGTGGAACCGTAGATAGAGCGAGCATAGTCTTTGTTAAGCAGCTCACGAAGACGTTGCCTAACTGCTTCGCTGTCAAAATCTCCATCAATGCCTGTTATCCTTTCATATGCTATTTTAACAATGTCTTTAGTGACTGCTTCACAGGCATCAATACGACATCTTGTCTCATTGGATGGAGGTAGATGATCTCTTATTTCCATATACACTCTAGTAACATTTTCGTTTTCTTGCTCTAGTGCAGGCCTATTCAACTGGCGGCCCGCAGGCCAGATGCGGCCCAGAACCAACTCCCGAGTGGCCCAGCCTCCCGTAGCCAAATTCCTACACTAGTACAGACCATGAACGCAACACTCCGCGTTGCATAGAAACCACCAAACCACAACGCAGCACGTTTTTTGAAAGTGCATCTAGTGGTTCTAGTAACGGTGGTCCTATGATAGCAACTCTAAAACATGTCTCTCTCAACTCTGAAGCGTAAACAGAGACAAAACGGTCATTGATCTTGTGGAGCAGATCCAAGTCAAGCTGGACCTTTTCGCGACCAACTTGAGCACGGGTCGGATGCTGCATTTTCCGACGCTCCCCAAACACATCACATCTCCGGCACAAATCACGGATGTGATGACAGATTTCATTGCGAGGTTGAAAGAGAACTTTGCCGGTCGATTGAATGGACTTGCTCTGCCCACAGAGGTGATGATGGGCTTTGCCAGAGACCCCTTCACTGTTGCAATAGAGGGGGACGTATCAACCAGAGCAAAGGAAGTGGTCCCCTCCCCTGCATCTACAAGGGGAAATATACACTGGAACTTATTGACATGCAGCGCACTAACGGGCCAGCGAAGTTTTGGAGTGATGTCAAAAAACAGCAGTTCCCTAACGTTCAGAAAGTAGCGATCTGTGTGCTCAGTATGTTTGCATCAACATACACATGTGAATCAAGCTTTTCACACATGAACTCAATCAAAAGTAGCACTCGCTGCTCCCTGACTGACAGCACTCTTCCCCAATGTCGTAGGATTGCATTGACTATGGAATGCCATTTAAGCCAAAATTAAATAAATAAATAAATACATAAATAATTAAATAAATACATATATATATAAATATGTAGACTTTATTTATTTACTCACAGTAATACTTTATGCTAAGGAGACTTTATTATCTTACACAGGAACCTATGTTCAGAGACAAATTACACAGTAGATTACTTTATTTTCAGAGAACTTTATTTACAGAGTAATACAGGGTACTATTTTTTACACATAATTTAATGACATAGAAAACGGAGTAAATAAATAAGT
>NW_011340752.1:268358-288735 GCF_000735185.1 Notothenia coriiceps
AAAAATGTCCCTTCTCCCATTGAGAAAGTCAGCGATGACAAATCACAAATGAGGTGATAGTAAGCACCTATTTACTATAGTATATACTATACTATATACAGACGTGTTCATTTAAATGCACTTTGTAATGTGTCTGGGTCAAATGTGACAAACGTATGATTTTTTTTGTTATTACTTGAAAAGTGAAAAAATAGTATTGCTACAGTACTACCTCTTTGTGTTGCATTGGAGCTCTTTAGCTGTTTTTTTTGTATGTGAGGACATTTATTAAGACTGCTATTATTGTATTCATTAAGTGCACTTTGTGATGTGCCTGGTTCAAAAAAAATAACCTGAATATTTGACTTCTAAAGCAAAAAAATGTAATGCTACAACTGTGCNCAAAATATTCTTATTTATTTATTTCTCCAAGTTATGTTTTTGTGTGCACTGAGAAGTCTCAAACAGGCGTTTGTTAAATCATTTTAAGATTGGCTTTTATCAATGTTTGAAAATGAATTCTTCATATATGATAAATGAGAGGTAAAACTTTATTTGTGGTATTATTTCCAGATATTTCTCTCCATTCTTCCTTCTGCCAACGTGTCGCAGTTTCTCGTCTCTCCCGTTTTTGTGCCCGTTTGTGCATGGGTTAGAGTTTGCGTGGAGGACCGCACGTTTTCCCGTCAAGTTAGTATTTTATAAATCGCAAACATTGCATAGAAACTGCCGTACGCCATTTTTTGAGCGTATATCCTTTTATAAATGAGTCCCCAGATCTTACTTTCTTTTACCCATCCATCCAGCCCGACTTACACAGACTTTGTTACTCTACAAAAATGTCACCTGGCTCTCTCCTTTGCATCTTTCCATAATTACTACAAACAGCATTTGGTTAAATATACTGTATTTTGTCATGCGGCATTTGCTTACAATGACTGACACTGTCTTTACTATGGACAGTCTCAATCAATTACAAAGTAACAGTCTGTTTGTCTAAGTGGTGACTCTCAAAATGTAGATAAAAGCGACATTCCTCTGGCGCAACAGGTCCCATAAGTACATGAGGCTGAGTAAATAGTAGAATAAAGTGACTGTTGAAAATCAAACAACTCAAAATATTTCATAAATGCAAAAGCTCTCCTTTCTCTTCCTTTTCCTTCATAGGTATCATATCATAGTGGCGGCCCTGGTCTATGTGCTGCCCCTAGTGGTGATGGGCATCACTTACACCATCGTAGGGTTGACTTTGTGGGGAGGGGAGATCCCAGGAGACTCATCTGATAACTACCACGGACAGCTTAGGGCTAAAAGGAAGGTAAGCATGCTTGCGCAGTAATAATACACCATTCATTCAACAATTCAGATATGACCCGGGGCATCCCAATTAGTAACTGTGAACATGATGATCTTTGAATGCCACTAGTCAGAGAACGAGGCATAATCTGTAATGTTCTGCCACTGAGCAGCCTGAAGATAATTTGAGCCAATATGCCATAGACTTGACATATAACTGGGAGATCTCTTTCTTTACACAAGGTATTTAGAACGTATCTGTCACAGCAGAAAAATTACCCACCTTGCTGTTACTTCTTGCCTAGGATTCAAGCCTCTATCTTTGTTAATTTGATTGCTGAAGCAAGAACATGTTTGGTCTAATTAGGGAAATCCCACCCCACTGAATCTAATTAAGACTTAAGGTTATCCTGCTGATAATAAACTGATGCAAACATAACATCACTCTAAGGAGATAAGACCAAGACACAAGAAGGTTATTCTTAACACAATCTGTATCATTTTGAACAAATCGAAATGACCGGAAATAACTCCCTTTAAGCTCTCTGTTGTGTTTAATCACTTGAAGCTATATTACATCTTTTCACTTGTCTTTAATGAGTATAAAACATGCAGCTCATGCAGGACTATTAAGAAACCTTAAACATTGTTTTTCTTCACTAAAGCAGGAACACTTGGGTCTCTAAAGGAATACATAAAAGAAATAGGAATATTGCATCTGATTCTCATGGTGGGATGGAAAAGCAAAATCATTTAGATTAAGCTCAACAGATAATTAAATGTTCTTAGTTGCTCAGTGTTTTAATTATCTCTTAAGTTTTTAAGTGAGCACAACAGCTACAGCACATTGCTTCAAACAACAATAATTACTTTGTAAGCCTTTTGTATGTGTGTGCAGCAAGTAAATACACCTCACTGTGAACATTTCAGGGAAGGAAACCTTGAGTTCTCAGAACAAAACCTTTGTGGTTGTCGCCAACACTCAATCAACTCCTTGTCCATGCACAGGGACAGGCACAGGCTCTGAAGACTAACAGCCTCTTAAGGCATTATTTGTTTGGAGGACATTTTTGGAGTCAAGGTTTTTCTCAGCAGCTCATTCAAAACACACTTTAACAATAAGACGGCTACTGCTACAATAAAGAATGACTGTGAATAACTTGCAACCCTGCTCCAGTCTTGTGGCAATAAACCTTAATATATTCAAAAAGGAAAACATCAGAAAAAAAGGAATAAAGTGTCTGTGAAACCTTTACTAGGTCAAGTTTAATTATCAGGTAGAGTCTGTCATCACGCTTAGTACCTGCTGTATTTGGTATTATTAGCATGGAGGTTATCCCCAATGCAATAGATCGTCATTATTGGCCCTCAGTGTTACGTCACTTCTTAGATTTGGATGTTGCATAAGGCACCAAGTCCCACATTTGACAACCCGTTTTTACTTGTGGGCTCACACTCTCCAAGATGTCAAACCAACCAACTTTTTTCACCTGTTATACATACACATTGTTTACAAAAATGTATTTCTGAAATTATTTGAGGCCATAAAGCCATACTGCAGGCCTATTCAACTGGCGGCCCGCGGGCCAGATGCGGCCCAGAACCAACTCCCGAGTGGCCCAGCCTCCCGTAGCAAAATTCCTACACTAGTACAGACCATGAACGCAACACTCCGTGTTGCATAGAAACCACCAAACCACAACGCAGCACGTTTTTTGAAAGTGCATCTAGTGGTGCTAGTAACGGTGGTCCTATGATAGCAACTCTAAAACATGTCTCTCTCAACTCTGAAGCGTAAACAGAGACAAAACGGTCATTTATCTTGTGGAGCAGATCCAAGTCAAGCTGGACCTTTTCGCGACCAACTTGAGCACAGGTCGGATGCTGCATTTTCCGACGCTCCCCAAACACATCACATCTCCGGCACAAATCACGGATGTGATGACAGATTTCATTGCGAGGTTGAAAGAGAACTTTGCCGGTCGATTATGGACTTGCTCTGCCAGAGACCCCTTCACTGTTGCAATAGAGAGGGACGTATCAACCAGAGCAAAGGAAGTGGTCCCCTGCATCGACAAGGGGAAATACACACTGGAACTTATTGACATGCAGCGCACTAACGGGCCAGCAAAGTTTTGGAGTGATGTCAAAAAACAGCAGTTCCCTAACGTTCAGAAAGTAGCGATCTGTGTGCTCAGTATGTTTGGATCAACATACACATGTGAATCAAGCTTTTCACACATGAACTCAATCAAAAGTAGCACTCGCTGCTCCCTGACTGACAGCACTCTTCACCAATGTCTTAGGATTGCATTGACATCCTATGAGCCAAAAATCACTGCTCTTGTTCAAAACAAAAAATGTCCCTTCTCCCATTGAGAAAGTCAGCGATGACAAATCACAAATGAGGTGATAGTAAGCACCTAGTTTACTATAGTAGACGTGTAGTGTAGTATTCATTCATATAGTTACCCGTATCCCTTGTTATGGGTTTGTGCACTGAAGGGTTTGACAGTTCTTTCTGTATTCATTTAAATGCACTTTGTAATATGTCTGGGTCAAATGTGACCAAAACGTATGATTTTTTTGTTATTACTTGAAAAGTGAAAAAATAGTATTGCTACAGTACTACCTCTTTGTGTTGGATTGGAGCTCTTTAGCTGTTTTTTTTGTATGTGAGGACATTTATTAAGACTGCTATTATTGTATTCAGTAAATGCACTTTGTGATGTGCCTGGTTCAAAAAACATAACCTGAATATTTGACTTCTAAAGCAAACAAATGTAATGCTACAACTGTGCACTTTTTTTTTTCAGATTCTGTTAAATTAATGCTAATTTGTTGTGTTTTTATGGACTTTTTGACCTTTGTTAGATGAACAATTAATAAAAATTGCATGTTTTTCATCGCAGTAATATGTGTTGGTTTAAAATGTGTCACTACCCGCTTTTTACAGGCCGCTGAATGTCTGGCCCAGCTGAATTTTGTAGTTATAAAATCTGGCCCAACTGAATGTGTAGTTGAATAGCCCTGCCATACCGTTTCAAAAGGTTTTTCTTCATTTTAGAATGTCAATGGTTCACTTGAAAGCTGTCCTGGAGTTTCCAGAAGGAGTAGCTTGTGCTGGATGCTCCTGATTTGCATAAAGAAGCATAGAACCTACATATTGCACATTTAATTAAAAGCAGCCAATGTGACACCCCAACTCTCAAAGTGTGGCACTACCAGAATGCACTGCTAATCTGCTTACTTATGATTGTGACTGTGAACATTACATGTCCTGTGGACAGAAGAGTCTCCAGCTCTGATGTTTTGTCGATAGCAGTGCTGTTAGAAATACTGACTTCAGCATACCAACATTTGCACAATGGTAGCACTCGTGTTATAGAACATGTTGCAAATCAGAACTTATAATCATTGGCTCACTTACCTGCTCAACCCAAGATTTTTCTCTTACCATCGATGGCTCCATTGTCAACCTCTCCACTCACATCCGTAGCCTTGGCACCATCCTCGATCCCACCCTCACTTTCCTCCCTCACGTCAACCAGGTCACAAAAAACGCTTACTTCCATTTAAAGAACATCGCCCGCATTAGACCCTCCTAGGTTAACTAGGTTGTAGTGGAGTAGAATTACAAAGTAATAATAAATGTCCCAACTTGGGATCAATAAAGTATATCTTATCTTATCTTATCTTAAGATGATCGATGGCTACTGCCATATTTGCAAAATGTGCCTCTGAACCTTGACAAGTGCATGTTTCAGGCTTATCAATTAACAACAGGAGGGGTCACATACATAAGGCCAGCTGGATTCATTCCACTTCAAAGAGCTCGGCGTAACCTTGTCGCACTGCCACTCCAACATCCAATCACAGAGCTTGAGGACTAATCACGGGGTTTATCAAGCAAAGCGGATGTTGAAGTCCCAAACGATAGCTGAGGATTATGGGTAGTGTAGTGTCTTCGGCCATCCTAAACTCTGAAAAAAATATTTGTTTCTCCGAATCTAAGGTTAAAAAAACAAAAGCATTGTACACAATTTAAACCAATCAATGTTGTGTAATTAACAAGAATAAACTGATGTTTTTTAGTGGATGAGTAATGCAGATATCATAACTTTACATGGACGCTGCGGAAAGACGCAGTATATACACGTTCTCCTGGCGAGACCTCAAATCATCTTCATAATATCTATCAAACTATAGATCCTACACATCCACTGGACGTAGATTATAAAAGTACAATATACACTTCTCGCTAGAAATCTAATCAAAAAGAAATTATTGACCAAACTATCCTACAATTTAGGATTTCCCAGAGAGGGTTATTAGTGAATATACGGACCTCCGGAGTGTTTGCAATCAACGGGAGCATATGCCGCAAATTGTTGTTTCTTACACGACCACTAGAGGTGCTAAACTTTAAAACGTGAGTATAGGTCGTAATAAGCTGCTGAACAATCGACCTATTTGGTAGTTTTTTGAAGGAGGACTGGCTGTTCCAGGGTTGCGTTCTCTAACAAAACCATTATTAGACTGAGTTTTCTCCTCCACAGAAAGCTCCTCATCAGTGTCATATACAGGGCTCAATATCCATGATTTACTGTTTCTTTAAGCGATTTACTCTGTTTATTGAATCGAAGGCGGTACTGAAGTCAATGAAAAAGACGTACGCATAGGTGTTGGTGAACTCCATCTGTTATAGTGTGTGGGTATAGAACTGCAACGGCATCCTTGGCTTGGAAAGCAACTGATAAATATTCATCAGAGGGGTTTTGATGGATTTCCAATAAAAGAGAAAGAACTGCTTGCACGCTTTCATGACCACAGATGTTCGAGAAATAGGTCTAAGTCTTTGAGGCTTTGTCAGTTTTGTCAAAGGAATTATGGTTGAATCGTTTAAGACACAACATTGGCTGAGAGAGGTGTTGACGATGTCAGTGAGCATTGTAACCAGTTGAGCTGCACAGTTGTTGAGTACATGATGAGATGGATCCTGTCCAAGCAGGATTCCTATCTTTAGTTTTTTCCTCAACCTCCTGATTATAAAATGGACTGGTAGGAAGAGAGTAATGCGGCTCTGGAGACCAACGTCCAGGTGTCAGGCTGTATTCACAAGGAGCAAGTTTCCATGAATTTTATAACAGTTATATTTGATTCTGCGTGTTAAAGTGTTTCATGTTAAACCAGGAAGCTAGACATTTATGGGCTCCAGATAATTAATCCTTACTGATCAAAGAGTGAAAGTCGGGGATATTGATTACTAGTTGACACACGCCAACAGCAGTCTGGCTCTGACCGCAGCCTCCTGACTGACCAATGTAATTTTGATGACGGAATACAGCACTGTGGTGTTGCTTTAAAGGTGGGGTATGTAATTTATTTCAGAAACAATTTTTGTTATATTCCATGGAATGCTCTTAACATCCCGATACCAATGAATATATTAAATGCCTTGACAATAAATACATAAAAAATGTCATATGTGGAAGCTGTAGCAGTGTAAAAAGCACGACCAATCATTTTAGCCGGCCCGGCTAAAATAACTGGATGGCCTACCTGCCTGTCAGCCTTCCATCTGTGCACGAACTTATCTCGTGCCCTCATTGGTCATGTGCGCGTTTGTGTGTGTTGCAGGAGGGGCTCTGTAAGAAAGTGGCAGATTTTTTCCAGTTGTGTATTTTCAAATTCTAGCGCACTCGAGCTGGTTTCTCCAAAATGACCTTCCCCACCTTTAATATGAGCTACTGTAATCTAGATAACATATACAAAGACAAAGTCAACTTTAATGTAAATTTTTCTGTGTGCTTGTACAGACGAATACAAAATACAATAATACAAATATGTATAAATATGTGTGTATACATATTGACTTGAAGGCTTTACTTATTGTGCCTGCTTTTATCTGGTGTCCTTCCTAAAAAAAATGGCATATGCTGTGTTGGGTCCATCTTTCATTCGCATTGTGATAATAATACGTTCTATTTATCTTTTATTTATAACCCTTAACTGGGATTCTTTACACAACACATTAAATAGAGGATCCTATAGAGCTGAAACAAAGCATTTAAAGCATGAAGTAGCTTTATCCCTATTATAAACGATGTTGGACTGCAGTCAGAGGAACACAGGCCAGATGGTTCATTAGAAATAAAAGGCTTTGAGTGCATACTTAAGCAAATGTGTGTTTTTTCCCTCATTTCGCTTTTCTCTGCCACCATCACGGTGAAATTCTCTGGTGAATTCTCCAAGTGGTGGGCATTTCAGCCCCCTCATTTCTCTGAGAAATGAATAGAAGCATGTGACATGGGCTGACATGGGCTTTAAATGTACAATCTGGCTGTTTTATGATGGGAACAAATTAATAAGTGAATGTTATCTTTGGGTAGCAGAGCAGGGTGCCGTGCCAGGCCTTTTTGTTCCTGTACCACTTCTTTTCATGTAAATGACAGAAGACCCAAAAACAGACACAGCTCTTGGTTTGAATTAGATTTTGATATGAATACTGGAGTACGTGTGGGCCATATACTGCATATTTAAAAGGTGCATGCATATATTATATAGTGTGTGCATATACTGCATGCAAATGTGCCTGTGCATGGCTTTGTTTGGACTGATTTGTTTGAATGTGTTTAAGAGAAGTCTGGTTTCAGGTTTGGTACACAACACGTGTGCTCAAATTGGAAACGGGAATCTTTAGATTAGGCTTTAGAATAAGATTGAAAAATAAGGCGAGCCTGAGTGAAGTATAAGTGTCCAGCGGCGCCCCGTTCCCCTTTCTCTCTCAATATTGGTATTGCGAAGCCACTGAGAGATGGCAATCAGCAGGATATGTGTCCTGAAGATGAAAGCAGGGAAAGAGAAACAGAAGGAGAGCGAGCGAAAGGAGAGCCTCTTAAGGCACCTCCATCAGCCTGTCGTTAGGAGGGTAATGAACCTATCACCACTGATGCCAAGCAACCAATGACTCACTCCGACATACACACACACCACATGTATCCACTACAGAAGATAAACACTCACAAAATAGAAATCTCTCAAGTACTCTGTCTCTCCTACTCATCCATTATCAGACAATCTTTCCAATTACTGAATGTTATTCACAAAAAATGAGATGTAAATACATCATATGAGCAAAATATTTTTAATTCTGGCCTGCACATTCACTTAGATTCAACTTCATCTTGCGTTTTACCTCAGGCGGCTTTGCCATATGCTACGAGTGTTACTCTGCACACCACGTATGTTGCTTTACAAATTCACTGGAAGGATAATTACAATACATTTCACCCAGGGCCTTGTTTACCTATATTTCAATATTCTGTCTGTCTATTTAATCAGTTACCTGACAGTAACAGTGCTCGGTAATGCTATTCAAAAGAAAGAAAAGGCTGAAAACGGTCCAAATCAAACAGCTATTACAATACACTGTCGCAAGACCACCTTCAATAATCATGTTAAACTGTGAGCTGTGTTTGTGTGTTGGATAGTTGAATTACTTCAAATATTGTCTTAGCTGTCTCCTAATGTGTTCACACTTCAGAAGAACTTGATCTTTTAGCAGGGAGTTGCTAATCATTTCTCTCAAGAGGATGATTATAACTGATCATTTCTGTTTCTATCACAGGAAACGTGTTACGTTTATAGCTTGCGATGTTCCCAAATGTTGCAATGTGTGGTTTGTGTGCGCAACTTCCACATCTTTCAGTGTAGCAGATAATTTATTCTGCTAAAATTACCCGAACTGCAACATCTGATACTCACTGCCTCCTACTAATGCAATATAATTTATTCACTCAGCCTCTCTTCTAGTTTGGGTGCCAGGGTTGTTTGAGAGCCTCTAGTAAGGAAAACTACCCAAAAATGAGTCAATAACACCCACGTGCATTCGCAACACAAGTTTGTGCTTGTGATTCTGCCCGGTGTCAGTGATAGAGAGGAATTTGTAATAAAAAACTGAAAACAAAAAACTAATTTTGCTATCCTGAAACTACTGAACCCCGTGGAGCTTTGAAAGTAATAACATCTGATCAAAACAGAACATAGGCTTTGCTGCATCAAATGTTGGAGAGAATAATCGTAGAATAATAATACAGTATTCAAATATAAGCATCTGAATCAGTGACACACACATGATCATTTACAAGCTTGGAATAGTGTTATTAATCAGGGGCGTAAATGGATGACTCAAACATTGTTGATGTAAACATTGCGGATTTATGTACTGTGTTGCATGAGCAAACAAAAGTGATCTGTGTGTGGCTGTGTGTTTGTCTGTCAGCAGTGGTCACTTACTAACTATCAGGATCAGTCAGACATCGGACACGCACGCACACTGATTTCTGTCACATTCTCTTGAGAGATGTCGCAGCAATATACATGGCTCAATACCTCCATCATTTTCAACCAAATCTTCTGTGCATTTGTGTGTGTGTGTTTGTGTGTGTATGTGTGTGTGCTAGATATGTGTTGGATGATATGTGTCAAAACTTGTCACTGACAGTTATTTCAGAAAGCTCTCTATAGTATTAATCCCATGTTCTGCCTGTATGGAATACACTCGCCTCTCTCTTTCTCGTTCCATCACACCCACTCACGCCTGCAATAGAGAAAACAATACATCTTGTCCTCAGCAGATATCTCAACATAAGCCCAATATCATTAATGATGGCTCATTTAATTTAGGACTGCCAACAAGTAATTTGATTGAGTCAAAATGTGCAATTAAGACATACTGCAGTTTAAGTAATAGTTGTTCTTTATCAAAGTGCACTGCATGGCATCTATGTTTCATGTACACCGTTTTAGCATATTGTGACCTTAACCACTGTATGGCCAATAGCGTTATTACCGTTTAATCCTAGACATTGCAATACTTATGCTTTATGTGTTTCTTTCTGGTTTAATGCGAATTTCGTTCAGGCCTAATCTTCATTACCTAAAATGTATATCTAATGAATGAAGGGCTTTTTACAGCTCGCTACTTATATTTATGGACAATCTCCACGTCTCTCTGGACTCGTCTTTGTGTCTCTACTGGTCCTATCAGGGGGCAGCGTGGTGGCCAGGCCTTGGTGCTGATTATAGGTGACAGGGACACTGCTGGCCAGAGGGACCTGGGAATGTTGGCATGGCGATGGGGAAAGGTCATCGCCATGGCACTGTCAGCATCATCACTGTTACACATTGATGAAAGAGCCTTGGAGAACAAGAGACTGGAGCACGTTCATGCAACATCAACTGCCTTGGTCAAATGCAGGGGGGGGGTGGGGTATAACACTTGGAAATCTGAAACAAATCAAGCATTGATATGAAATAAATATAAAAATAGAGAACGATCACATGCTATTATTTAATATTGCCTTGCCTCAGTCAAATAGCATTAATGTAATATATGTTACTGGTTTAGAAACACAGGAAGAGGAAATCACGATTTCATTCAAATAGTCCAAAAATAATTTGCATGTTTTTGTGAAAGTATAAAAAAGTAGCAAATTATTAAACAAGGCTCCATATTACCTATGATCTAAGTTTGCCAAATGATGATGATGTTGTGTTGCTATATGTGCATGCAGAATGTGTTCAAGACATGATGCTCATGGTGTTGAAGGTGATGCAGCGGTGATAACTCGGCTGTTGTTTGGCTTGGATTAGATTGGCATTAAGATAATTTGAATACCGTTGATCAGTGATAATAGATTGGTGATTTGGTAAGCATTTGTTAACCAATTGTCACGTTTTTGTAGTATAGTTGTTTCTAATGCTACTACATTGCTAGCTTTGGATATCTTTTGTTACTTTAATCCTTTACTTTCAGACCTAGCCTTTTCTCAGACTTAATTCTCAGTGTATGAATCTTTTGGTGAACATTTCTCTCTCTATGACTGCCTAGTGCTCTCCATTCTGCATTTCCTCCTCATAACTCGTTGAGTACAAGTGGGAGCAGAGGGTAGGAGGAGGGAGTGATTGGAATTCATTATGGTCAAATGATTGCAAACTCTGGAAGCCAAGAGGCTTTTCTAATCACAGCTGAATGGGCTGGAGAGTTAATGTGGGCAGGCTGTGGAGTGGAGGAGAAAGGAGGAGAGAGAACTCCATCGCCAATGTAGCGCTCTCAAGAGCACTTCACAAAGCTCTAATGGTTGGATACTGTGTGTTTCACAGGCATGAATCACTCACAATCACAAATGTAGTTAGGTTCATTTCGGCGCAGAGAAATTCTTTTTTTATAGAAAGGTTTTCAGAGGATAGAAAATATATGTTTTCCTTAAGGTTGTCCTTTCCCATTAGATGCTGTGCTAAAAGTGTGAGGTACTAAGAAAGAACTGTTACATATTAGAGTCTGATGTTTCAAACAAGATGTATTTAAATCACTACCGTTAGCACAAATAAAAACAAAGTACGCATTGTTGTGTCTTGGTCTGCAGTCATCTCTATTTAATGTAATTATATTAGCAAGTACAGTATTAAAATACATTTAGCATTTAACCTAGAACATGAATACAGTAGATACCCTAGTAGAATACTGTAGTTCTGCGTTTTCATAAATGTCCGGCTTGGTTGAATTAACTGTTTTGTCCACAGTGTGAAAAAACAAAGTTTAAAGTGTTCTGGTAAAAACAGAAATGCTGTGTTTTATGTGTTTGGATTCTTAAAAAAGCATCTTTAATTGATTATTTGCATTTTCATAATCATGCAACACTCAGTTTTTATCTCCATCAACGAATCCGTGACCCAGCATACTAATTTATGGAGCTGCCACTGAAAGCTCTGCCNCAGGAATGGCTGTGCCTGCAGCCTAACTCTAATATCAAGTAGTAGAGGACGGCTGCTGCTCAAATCCTCTTTGGGTCTCTTTGCTCCTCCTCTCCCCGTCTGGGCAAGTTGGCACCCATTACAAAGGAGAGGAATAGTTGGCACGCAGCGGGCATCCGAGGGCCGGGGATCAGAGGAGAGGAGATCACTCATCCTGCCACCAACTTGGCGCAGGCTTTTGGGAGCGACTCACTACAGATTAGCCTGCAGCGCTAACCTGTACGACTGCAGACCGTTGGCGAGGCACATCAATGGCTAAGCGACTCCCCGCAGACTTTAAAGACATATGTGCTCATGGCAGATCAAATTAAAATGCTGACACTGAGGTGGTTTCATCTTTTGGCACTATCTTCCAAAGAGCCACCTGGCCAGTGATGCGTGCCTGCGCTCATCACAGAGCCCTCATCGGAGATAACTGCTGGTGTTAGCCTGGAACTTTCTAGCTCTCGAATCCACAGCCATATGTCTCTGTTAGCCTGTGCATAATATTGTATATATTATTCCACTTTCTGCTGGGATTCTATTATTCAAATGCCTCAAGATTCATTAGTGTTAGCCCCATGAACAAGATAAAGGTTATGTGTCTTAGAAATAGACAAAAGATAGAGTATGAAGATAAATAAACCAAATAATTTTTTTTTTTTAAATACCAAAGACTAAAGCTCAGTCAAGGCCTTGTATAAAGAAGTGGACTTTTGTTGAAGAGTTAATAAAAAGGTTTCAAGCTCCAATGTATATAAAAGTATAAAATGACTAAACAGAGGTTGCAGAAAAAAACAATTTCACAATTTCCAACTAAACATTTCCCTAATAATACCTGCTGCTATGTAAAAGGCATTAAAGTGTCTGACTAAAAATCTTTATTGATGCTTGAAAATAGTACAGTATGCTGTTTGCTTAAAGCCAATAGTTCAGATCCAGTCCCATACAAGACGCAGTCAAATGGATTTGTTGTGATTGACCTTTTTATAAATTGTCTGAGGTCCTGGAGGTTTCCCAGAATGCTCCAACACACCAGGATGGACATCTAGAGTGACACCACGGTGACCTGAGATCATGTGTCTGGCTTCATTAAGCATTATGCTTCCGGCACGTCGTCGGTGCAGGGGGATGTGCTTATACTTAGCACGACACACAAACACTACCTTATTTCAATTCAATGCAAAATTGGCTTTCGTCAATACCCAATATGTGACCGGGGGTCCGATGGTGTTAAACTGTGCCGCAAATACCAGGTCCCCTGCTGCTAATGAGACGATTTAGTCAGAGAAGGCCACACATAGCTGGAAAGCCTCTGACTGATCGCACTGCTATGAGGCATTTATTGAAGCTGGCAGATCTTATTTTCACACTCGGAGCAAACCCGACTCCCTGTGTGAGTGTGCAGGGGGAAGGGGCGGCGATCCATGTGTGCCAGCTGCATTTCATTGTTGACGGACACAAGCAGATTTATGGGGGGCCAGATGAGAGTTGTGTGGAGTGAAACTAGGTTTAACTGGCACCCTTGTTTTTAATCGAAGCAAAGGTTGTTTGTTCATACAAGGTTTATTGTCGACCTGCATAGTGAGTCATTCAAGGCAACAGAGAGCACCTATTAGTTATAGAGGCAGATAAGAATTAGCCACCCATTAATTATTAGGTGAAAGTATGGCAGCTGTCCAGAGCATGTGCTACCCAGAATGCTGATTTATTCACAGTAGCACCAATGAGATTAATAATAACCCAAACACCTTCCAAGGAGACCACACAGGGCGGGCCTGCCACACTGCATCCGGCTTCCTCAGCACAGTTAAACACAGTTGGGCTGCAAAGCACAAAGTACACAGTGTGGGACTTTTATAGGTAAGCATGATAGCTATAAAAGCGGATGAAACAAATTGCATCCATCTGTGACTTGCGGTGGAGCCTGCATACCGCCGGACTAAATATAGAGGTGTAAAAGCTTTGGATTGGCCTGCCTCAAGACATCTGACAATGCAAATCTAATCCAAGCAAACATGCCAAAGTTATGTCGTGCCACATTTTGGGTTGGTACCAGTGGCCTTTAACTAGGGGCTGCTGCTCTCTACTTTCGCCCCCCCACCCCCACCCCCTGCTGTCCTCTGAGGGGGAATAAGAGGGAGTTTGGGGAACGGGGGTTAAGAGGAAACGACAGGTGAACGTGTGGGTGCTTGGGGTGAGACTTGGATTGCCAGCGGGGGCCTGCTGGTTGCATCCAGCCCGGCCGTGTCGTCACCTCCCCCAACCATTTGACTGCCAAACTCCATACACCCCCCTCCCCCCCAGACTCCCTCCAGCAGCACTAGCACTCCAGTCTGCCCCCCCATCACCCATATGACACGGAGAACCCCAAGCAGCTGGGGTTGATGATACTTGTCAGCAGAGAGATAGTGTATCCACTGTGTCTGACCAGCCTCTCTCTCTAGCTCACACACATTTATAAGCCCTATACATGTGCACAGCCATGTTCACACTCACGCTCTTCGGCACACACACACACTCATACCCTGACACTTCCTGACAGTATGTCAGAGGATCATATACTAAGAGGATGCACACAGACAAGTATACACATAACTTACTTGATCGTTATACAGAAATGATACATGGTAGAGCACGATGTTCTGAGACACTTACATTTTTTGTTTTGCTCGATGTAGGCACTTCGTACTATGCTGGCATGGTTCTTGACAAATATTGTAAAGCAATAAATAAAAACCCTGCATGCTGGAATAAAACCTTTCTTATCAAGAACAGGTGAGGTTGAAATAATGTGAAATAAGGCACCATTTATCCAGTCTGTTGGGAATATTTTCTGTTACTCATGGAAACCGCTGCACTATAACATATTACATCCTGTGGAAGGGTCTTGGATTTACATCTCAAAATAAAATGGCGCTAAGTATGTTGAGTACTTAGTCCACAAATGACTTCAGACTTGAATTCATCTCAAGATGAATGGACTTGTAAATGAGATGGGAGCATTAGGATGCAGTAATGTAATTTAGTATTGTATTCCTTATTTCTACTGCATGGTTCCAACAGATACTAAAGCCACATGGTGTCAGCTGCAATAATTCCTGTTTACAAAGACTTTAATGTTTATTTTTCAGATTAAAAGGGCATGTCACACCTTATATGTACAAGCAGCACATTAAAGTGTGTAGTTTGGTGCTTCTTCAGCTCAATCCCGCACTCGTTCTCACTTGGCATGTATACAGTATTTCAACATGTTATGCGAGCTTGACAGCATATATCCGTGTCAGCCCGGCTCTCACACAGAGGAGAGCCAGGCACAGTGTCATGTGGCAAGCTGAATTAAAGTGGTGTCAACACATTCGCCCCAGCAGGGATGAGTTTCAGCAACTCACTGACCATTTTGTCACTGTCATGGAAGGGCATGCAGGCTTTCTGTGCCCTCCAACCTTTCACTACACGGACACACTAGGCTGCCTCGTGTAATACTCAACATCAAATGCTCATGATTTCTGACTTTTTATAAAAACACAAGACAATATTGGTTTTCTGTCTTGCAACAATATGAGTCTTGGAATGTTTAAGTGACTCTCACAACATAGTATATTTTTACCAATAGCATTCCACTTACAATATATATTTCATTTCATGTGTTGACAATAGCAAGTTTTAAAAAGATGTTATCTAATTATATTCCCAGCCTGCAAATGCAACCCTGCCTGGTATATGAGAATACTTCTAGATATTGACATTTAACAAACAACTAATGAAAAGAAAATTAATAGAGTATTAATCTTGGTATTAACATGGTTGAACGGACCATTTAATATATAGACAAAATACATATATCACATATGGTGGAATGCTATGCACAATCTGTAACTAAATATTTAGGATTGGTCACATAATTGGTTGTGTGGCAATTCAAATAAAGTGAATTTGAAGTTTTTTTCAACCTGCTTCACAGACTCAGTCTTTGCAGTGAGTTGTTGCATGCCAGTTTCCCTCCCATCTATTGATAATTCAGTTTGTTATGCAGGGTTACGACATAAACGGGTACTGAGTTAATTAAATGGTTTGTTGTAACAACAGAATCGTGGAAACACATTGATTTGATTGATTTACTTTAATGTGAAATGTAAAAACACCCACATGGTTGCTCTTTGTGCCTAATTGCCTCTTGAACAATGAGGTCATTATTTTAATCATTTCTGAACAAATCGTACTCGTATACAGTTCAGTTTTTACAATACCCGTTGAAAGGCTGTGTGGCAAAACAGAGACTAGTGCGGCTTCTGTGGTCAGTGTTGCATCTTCAGTTGATTATAAAGGACACACTGCTGTGGGCATGCAGCTGGATTCAGGCCATTAGATAACAGATGTGTGTTGTAACAGCACTTAACTTAGCCTTGCTGTACGGTCATCTGTTTATTGCAAACTGCAGTGCTATGATTGATGTACACGTCACTAATATAACCAGTCCAGGTTAATTATGACTTTAGTGAAGTACTTTAATTTTTAAGGATGCGCTCTTGAACAGAACTTGTGGTAAAAAATGAAGTTTGTCACATGACCAACTTAAACTGAGTTTGGATATCTGAACAATGACCGGTGAGTCCTCAGGCTAAAGCTCCTTTCTTCGAGCTTCACCATCCACACAAGCTTATTCCGCTTGTCAGACAGATCTGAATTATATTTTGTGTTACATTCTGTGTTACAGACTTTCAAAGCAGAACTATCATTTGGTCTAAAAATATCTCTGTCAAAGTGATGATTGAAAATGTCAGAGGATGACAGTGTTACAGTGACAGCAGCTACAGGGTTTTTATCGTTGCACTTGTGGCACAAAGCCAGTTCGTTGTGGCAAATAAAAGTTTGTGTATGAATGCCTTTCTCTGTTAGGTCGGGGGGGGGGTTAACATAAGCAAATGCTTATCTGCATGTGCTTATGTTGATCAGTGTTCAAATGTCATATTGCCTTTTTTGTATGTTGGTCATGGTTAACTTATGTTTATGTCAAACACGCAATATGCTTTATCCAATGTTGCGTGGCACATAAAGAGGGTGGTTCCAAACTGATGCATTACAACTGTGCAAGACCTAGAAAGTTGCACAAACAGGAGATTCTTGTGTTAAGTGACACCCTGCCTGTTGTCAATCTTCATTGCCCTCTGTCTCACAGCAGTGAAAGTAACAAACAGCGTTATCCTTAAACAATCTTCTCAGTAGGAGACAATCCAAAACCCTGCTTTGATTAGCTAACCAGGTGGTATGAATACAAAAAACGTGATAAACTCTGTTTTGTTGTTTGTGACAGCTCTCTCGCTTCCTCTAGACACAAACCAGGAGCACGCCTCTTCCTCTCGTCCCTTCCCAATGCCTCCACAGCACTTTGCAGCTTGTTAAGGGGCAGGGGGCAGGGGGCTCGGTGCGGAGGCCCAGAGGCGGTGGCGTGAAGGTGACATCTATCACTTGAACGCTGGCTTGCTATAAATACCATCGGTGGGTTCCCTGTGGTCCCGCCTTGTGACAGCTATAGCTTGGAGTGCGAGGGAAGCAGCTGACATGGGGAGAATTTAAACACTAAAGTAGGGGGGGGGGCAGTTCATGCCTGCTATGTTTGCTGTCACTACCAGAGGTATCTTAATTATACCACTCAGACACAGAGCTTACAGTTTGTTCACTCTGTGGAATCATGCTTAAACACCCACAGTCTTGAACCCTAAGTAAGAAAACATTCAAGGCAGCTACACATGTAGGAGTCATTATAATTTTCTTGCACACCTAAATGTCAACAAGGTAGGATTCAACCAATTAGCCACGGCTTAAAATGTAACAAATTAAGTCAAATTAAATTAAACTATGCTTTAATATAATACTTTATACACATGTATGCCTTTAAAAAAATTAATCTATCCACAGAAAAATAATTACAGTGTATGATGACACTCATTTACAGTATAGTTTCAGAATAAAGTCTTTAAAGCAGAAACTCTTTATCCCTTTTGCCTTTTAGTGAGAGTTGTCATTGGTACTGTACCACGCAGGGTCAGACCACGAAAAAACAAAGCCAGTGACTGTTCAATGCTGGTGAATAACATTTCTGATTAAGCACAGAGAAATTAAAAGTAAAATGAAGGTCCTTACCTGTTTACACAATTACTGAACGTAGATTATTTTTGTAGGTGTTGTCATGACATACTTATTTGTATCCTTGCAACTCGCACTAATTGGTCCGTTGGCTTGTTTTATTATTATGAGAGAGACCTGGAACTGCTGTGCATTCATTTGAAATAATAAGACTATTAAAGGGCACAGAAAACCACATAATGCAAAGAGCTCTAAGCCAGGCAAGGTAGTGAAGTGAACAATCTCAATAAGACTGAGAAAAGGAAAGATACATGTTGAACAAAAGAGCTATATTTAACTCTGACTGAGAAATGTGGTGCTCTGTGCGTCCTACTGTCTCTTCTTCAGCAGTGATTGTTACTCATTTTATTTCAAGGGTTTGGACAGCTTCACAAAAGATCCTTGTCACCCGTTCAACAGGTTAGCCCGTATTAAACAGACAGGTGTTTCCTAAACCAACAAGCCATAAGAGGGGCGCGTACAAACCTGCCTTTTTAACAACATGCTCCTAACACTGTGGCAGTTATGAATATCCATCCATCCAACATTTCTACAGTTTTCTTTTTACCTTATGAAAGCACGATATGCATCTGTCAACAGAGTTAATACCCTAAACCACAACATCTGGATATTAGCCGCAGGGATTTTCCGCTGTGTCAAAGCAAGGAGTGTAGTTTGTATTTATGTTATGATGTATAAGAGTCTTTAAAAATCCCTCAGAAAGACAAGGACATTTCTCTCATGCCTGAGCTGTTTGGCAACATACCAGCTGAGAGCCGAGGCAATAACTGACATGTCAAAATAATAAAGTAATCAGAAAAACATTTAACTTACCCTAGAATGTTCTTTAATTTCCCAGGGAAAGCGATAATGATCTGAAGCTCTTTAGATCCTATTAATATTTCCGGTGGATAACTGCATTTAAAAACATATGTAATACATCCATATTGCTGTGTGCTGAGCAGATTTTTAAGGCCCTTTGAGGTAAATATATGCTGTTTCATATTAGGCTTTATGAATAAAATGGTGGGGCGCAGAGATGTGAAAGGAGGGTCGCGAATGGACGCGATGAACAGGAGATTATTATTATAGTTCATTTTTTAAATACATTTTTTGGACCTCAGGCTGGAATCGAACCTGGGTCCTCGCGGGCGGTAGTGACTGTTGCAGCCAGACTGCCAAGGCACGACTGGACTTTCGCTGCGCCGGCACCGCCCCACCTAGGCCTATTCCAGAGCCAGCGGCCCACCGAAGGCAGCAGCCCACCGGGAAAAGTCCTGAATCTCCCGATGGCCAATCCGAGCCCACACACACACACACACACACACACACACACACACACACACACACACACACACACACACACACACACACACACACACACACACACACACACACACACACAAAACCATTTACAGACATATGTAAAAATGCACCCAACAGCAGTTCAGAGTATACGGCCTTCTTGGAGACCCTGAAAGAGTCCTGTATGGGGCTCCTGAAGGGGACTCTTTAATCTTGCTGGGAGACTTCAACGCACATGTGGGCAATGATGGAGACACTTGGAGGGGAGTGATTGGGAGGAACGGCCCCCCTGATCTGAAACGGAGTGGTGGTTTGTTACTGGACTTCTGTGCTAGTCATGGATTGGCCATAACAAACACCATGTTCGAACATAAGGATGCTCATAAGTGTACGTGGTACCAGAGCACCCTAGGCAGAAGGTCCATGATCGATTTCGTTATCGTATAATCGGACCTGAGGCCGTATGTTTTGGACACTCGGGTAAAGAGAGGGGCGGAGTTGTCAACTGATCACCATCTGGTGGTGAGTTGGGTCGAGTGGCGGGGGAAACCTCTGGATAGACCTGATAAGCCCAAACGTGTAGTTCGTGTGAACTGGGAACGTCTGGAGGAGGCCCAAGTTCAGGAGGCCTTCAACTTGCACCTCCGGCTGAGCTTTTCGGGCATTCCTGTGGAGGTTGGGGACATTGAACCAGAGTGGTCGGTGTTCAAAGCCTCTATTGCCGAAGCCGCGGCGGGGAGCTGTGGTCTCAAGGTCCTAGGTGCCTCAAGGGGCGGTAACCCTCGAACCTCCTGGTGGACACCGGTGGTCAGGGAAGCCGTCCGACTGAAGAAGGACGCCTTCAGGGATTTGTTATCCCGGGGGACTCCCGAGG
>NW_011340752.1:289672-300334 GCF_000735185.1 Notothenia coriiceps
AGCTGGGAAGAGACCAAGGGGTAGACCTAGAACCAGGTGGAGGGATTATATCTCTTCGCTGGCCTGGGAGCACCTTGGGATCCCCCAGTCAGAGCTGGTTGATGTGGCCAGGGAAAAGAAAGTTTGGGGCTCTCTGCTGGAACTGCTACCTCCGCGACCCGACCACGGATAAGCGGGAGAAGATGGATGGATGGATGGATGGAAAAATCTCTCATACACACATGCGTTGCAGTCGGGAAGTAAAGCAATGTGGAGCGGCACCTCTCCACTTCATAAGGAGTTTAACTGTGACACTTTTCGAAATCCCGTTTGTGTCCCCCCACTTTACAAATAGGCCTATGTTTATTATTATTTTTTAACGCAAGCCATCATCGCCACGGAGGAGCACACAGCCTGTGTGAGCGAGCGAGACAGAGAGAGAGAGAGAGAGAGAGAGAGCTAGAGAGAGCTAGAGAGAGCACACCTTTATCTATTTAATATAGCCTAGTTGTAAAAAATAAAGTAAGAAATCATTCCAATGTGTAAAAAAAACAGTTTAAAAGGGGAGTGATTAGTAAAATATGCATAAATAAAAAGAAATAATGCTAACTAGGTAACATAAGATAAGAATAAACAAGTTTAAATGATTTTTTATTGGTTGTGATCATATTCTAAAGATGTTTGGATCATTGAAAAGTATACAGCTCCCTTTCATCTGAGTGTTGAGAGCTGTATCCATAAATTCATTTTGTGCTCAAAGTGCACCAGATTGATGCATTTAACTTCAACATTTAAAAAAACAATCTTCCCAGGGATGCATGCCCCCGACCCCCCTAGAGGATGTAAGGTCCACCCCCAAATAAAGCAGGTTAAAATAATTAAATTGAATACATTTTCTTTTAGTAAACACTGCAAACGGGTCCCACAGACCCAAACAGCACACAAAGGTTAAAGGTCAGCATATAATAATGTTAAAATTTGCTAAATATATACACTGCAAAAAACAAAAAAAAGAGGAGTAAAAGTAGCTCACGACTTGTTTTATTTTTTTGAAAGCAGCTCTCATCCTAAAAAAGGTTGGTGACCCCTGTTAGAGAACGATACATTTGACCATTTGAACCCTGTTCAAAGTGGGGAATGACAGGAAAAGTTTGAGAACCACTGGGGTAAGCCAATCTTTCCAAATGTTGTAAACAACAATGGCTCAAATATATTTAGTGATATCTAGTCTAGATCAAAAGGCAAGTCTGCCACAACAATGTTCTTGTTAGATTACAACAGAGAATGTGTAATCAAATGACACCTGAGAAACAATATTTTGTTCTCTTGACAGATTTTGCACCACTTCTGGGGACAGCCATGCCTCCAGATGGTCCACTCTAGAGTCTCGAGGTTGTCACCAAAACATCTCCAAAGGGACTTTGAAAGTAGATATCTTATTCAAATAACCATCCATGCAGCTGCAACTGAAATGAACACATTAAGATTGCAGTATTTCTGCAAGTAAAATCCTTAATTACTGCAGCTGATGCCCCAACACAATTAAACTATAACTATTATGTTGAAAAAATTTATATATTCTTTCTATAACTCAGTATGTGGGCTTATACAATCCCAGTGTAAATTATAATGTTAAATTAAGTCTAAATGGCAATCTAGTTTACCCAGGAAGATTTTGACACAAGAGTTTCCTGAGTTAACTACATGGCTCGGAGCTTATAAACTCTGCTACCTTAGCATGAGAATAAATTATTGTGGCAACAACTTACAAAATAACATGTTTTGAAGTTCATATGCCAAAACTGTCTAAATTTTGCTTTTTAGTTTGGAGAATACCACTTCAAAACCAGCCGGGGCGCAACAAAACCACAATCATAAACGGCTCAGAATGTAAAAATGTTATACAAACCACTAATTCGCTTTTCTTATATTGCTCAGGGGAATTATTCATCATATTTGATGGCAAAAAATGACACTAGGGCCAACAGCTAGGTCTTCTACAGCTGTTAAGGATGTGTTTATCATTATCGTGTCAACATTATCCTTCAAGAATAGCACAATTTGAGAATTTGACGATTCTTCCTCCTGTGTGATTCTTCTTGTTTGCAACAGACAAAATCATTTTAAATGTAGAGGGGGACATTCAACTATGTGTCTGCTATGAATGAATGCTGAAGTTGTGAGGTATTGAGATACTGTATACCAGTCAACTAGGAGTTCAAAGAAAAGAAAAAGAGGAAATGCCAGCTTCTAACAAGCTTTCATAGAAAAAAAAAAAATGTTTATGTTCCAGTGTTCATAACTAAACTGTGTATTGTGGTTGTCTTGAATAACAGCGGTTTGGCTTACAGTGTTATAGAGCGTATAAACCTTTAGCCTCCACTGTTTTGCCTGGACTTAACTTGAACAGATTCTGCTGTAAAGTTCACTTCAGAAGAAGAGCAGGCCAACAGTAACTGTGGCTACCAAACTTCTTTAGCGTATTGTTGTCACGTAAATGCAGGGAAAGTCACAGAACACGGCCTGAAGCTACAGCACATAAACACATGGTGTATTATCATAACTGTGGACCGCACTTAGAAAATATAATTTGTAACAGAAAATGTTCACTCTGTATAGATCTAGGAGCAACAGAAAATTCATTTTCATTTACACTATCAAGCCATACTTGTTTGTTCAGATGGGAAAAGAAAAAAGGTATTTGATAATTTGACATAATCCGCATATTGTCCAATTTTGATCAACCTACATCCAATTAACAACGGGGGACTTTATTGAATGTTGGTGTTTTTACTATGCCAGTCCCTTCTGCTCACTTTTTTTTAGCACTGTGCCAGCTGAGGGGATAGAACTGGCAGAGGAAAAATAAACTCAGTCCAACAACAAGGATTTTAGAGACATAGCTTTATGTGGACGATCGTCATCTTTTAATTGGAAGTGGGTGATTTGGCATAGATGACATACAGATTGGTTTTAATGGAAGCCGCAATCTGTGGGTGTGGCAAAACGATGTGAGCAGGCAACTATTCCAGGACTTTGAGGTACAAAGCCATAGAAATACAAGTAGCAATAAGAATTTCCCATTGACAAACATTCGTTGGCATACGTTGACTCAGGTTGTGAATGCCGTACAGTTGTGAATGCCGTATCACCATGGCTTGAAGATAACAATCTTATTTGCTGATAATAAAAGGAGAAACAGTCCTTCTGCAAAGCTCCATCTGCATGTGTTGCTCTGTTTGGGCAGCTGCCGCAGACATTTTATCTTTTTTGGAGTATCTCATAAAATATATGAGAGAGCCCTTACATGTTTTGGCACACATCATAGCTTGAGGTTCAACTGTAAATCATACATTTTGATACAGCCAACCATTCCACTGCATCTGCCCATATTGCAGGCTAAACCTTTACAGTTGAACCTCATAGCTTGAGGTTCAAGCTATGAGGTTTAGCCTGCAATATGGGCAGATGATAATTATAATACTAGATAATAATAAACCAAATTGTGACAAAACACAGATTTTCTCATTGGCTTAACGAGACAGCCAAGCCGAATCATTCTCCTGGAACTCTGTTCTGTGTCCCGTTCAATTATTCATTAGGACTGTGGAGCTCAGGATGTCACCTCCTCTGCTGCAGGCTTTTTGGCCTGGCTAGCAGTCTGGTTAGGAGGGCTGCCGTCTGCCATTAGCACGGCTCTGATCAGATTAACAGTTGGGCCTTTTGCCAACAGAGAGGCAGGAAGAGGGAGAGTCCTACCTGGCATGGCCTGGGTATAGTGTGGCACATTTAGCAGAATGGAGTGACCACTGGTGCAGCACGCTTAGCACGGTGCCATCATTATGACACAAGAGGTAAATGGTAAATGGACTGTACTTATATAGCGCTTTATCCAGTCTTTAAGACCCCTCAAAGCGCTTTACATACTACATGTCATTCACCCATTCACACCCATTCATACAGAGCAGTGTACCTTACTCTAGGACCTAACATTCACACACATTCACACACCGTTGGCCATGCCATCGGGAGCAACTCAGGGTTAAGTATCTTGCCCAAGGATACATCGACATGTTGAGTGCATGGGCTGGGATCGAACCCACAACCTTCTGGTTGAAAGACGACCACACTCCCTCACAGCCACAGTCGCCCTCGAGGTGTGATGTCCCTGCCAGGAAAAGAGGGAAGCAAAGCAGGTGGCTCAGGACATTATTACTGCTTATTTTGGTTTTAACACTACATTCTGAGTCACATCCTGGAAGTATTTCGATTTGTTGGACTGTGATCCGACATATTCCTTAACTGCAATCCAATACAAAATGTGTAATTTATCTGTATTTATTCTGAGTTCTTAGCTAACCATATGTCATATGCAAAAGTATATATATAACATAACTTAGGTTTTTACATAACGGTTTGAGCGATTCAATGAGCTAAAAAAGTGGATAAGTAAGACAAGACAGAAGCAGTAAAAAAAATCGAGACCAAGGGATAATGATCCAGGAACTAAGAAGAAAAGATGTTGAGGAGTGAGTGATGGTGTTACAAAAGGATGGATTGGAGAAGGCATGAAAAGATAAGAGTGTGTGGAGTGATGGCAACCCTCCCACAGCTCTACCTGTGGTGGAACAGATTGGACCCGCCGCAGAGCGTTCTGATTGCCGTGGCGACCGAGCGTCAGCTGACAGATGGCTGCCTCTGAGCGCAGGGCAACGGGCCGTCCACGCCTTCCACTGATTGGAAGTCTGCGCACACACACACACAACACTCCTCACACCCACATGCACACACTGGCGGCCTGTGAAAAGGGTGAGGGAGACTGGAGGACATGGTTGTTTTGATCTCCGAGGTGTCAGGCATCTTGACTGTACCGGAGACGACGACTGGCCAAAATAAACATTTCCCATCTGGGTCGTATCCCTGCTCACAATCAGACCGAATAAGGCCTTCATTCTTTACGTTGCTCAAGAAGTCTTTTAAAATGTGAAATTCTATAATAAAAAATGGCAATGTTAAGATAGCTCTCTATTTTAAGAAGGCAACATGTAATGGCATCAAAAGGATCAGTCAATGCAGGGCATGTACTAGCATTTACAGCTAGTGCTACTTCTAACTAGGACCCAAAATAACAACCCCTAGTTACTGAAGATATTTGCTCTTTATTTTTAGCAGCACATGCACTAAAAGTGTTATTGAGAATACCAAATTCAGAGGAATGAGACAGATCCAGTTACCAAGACGAATTATAACCCAATAAGCAACGTTTTAGATATACATTCATTCATAAGGCAGTGATTTCTAAACTGCCGTACTCGTACCACCAACATTGTAATTGAATATGTGTGTGTATTAAATAAAATTGTTGACTATTAACAATATTATAAAGACTGCAATATACCTAATATTTTAGAGAGGAAACATGTATTCTTGTGGAAACAAACCACCAAATGGCACAAAAAAATTATTTCTGCAGTACAATATGTGTGTATTAAAATGCACCCTGCATGTCCTGTATCTACAGCAGCATATAAGGTGCCGTTGTCTTTTCTGCAAATCTCCCTGGGATACTAATAAAACCCTGCAGGTTTAAGCCCCAGCAATAACTCATTCCCCGCCTCTGGAACAAAGATTATCCTTTATGAAACTGGATAAGATCTGTAAAGAACATGTAATATAGGTTATCATGCTGTGGTGTCTAATTATGTACGTTTGGTTGGACTGTGAATCACTTATTCAGCCACAAACTACTGTGTTTTTGTTAAACTCAAGGTTATATATGTAAAATATCTACATGCACAATTAAAGAGTTCTAGACAAATGCTTTAATTTATATTATTATGTTATTTATATTTTAATGATGTTTACTGCTGTTGGTTTAATTAAAAAGACAGTATATTAACTGTGGTTAATAATATCTGATACGGATTACGGGCACGTTTGCATTATGCTGTACTCACTTTTGGAGGGGATATATACAGCGCTCCATAATAACTAGGACAAACACAAAATCAACATAAAGGAAAAAAGTCAAATCTGGAGAAAAGCAATTTATATTCACCCCACAGGGGCTTGATGTATCCGACCTCTGTCAAATATATAAAAACAAATCAAAGTGTTTCTAACATTCCTATTCAACACCTTGGTCCATGTTTGAATTGTAAATGTGTTGGCACGAGGTGAGGAGGGAGCTGCTGTTCCAGAATTACCTATTCTGTTGGAAGGGCTGCCAGGATGTGTGAGAGGGTCTTCCTCTGAGGGCCACGGCTCTCAGCTGCTGTCTCTTGCAATCGGCCCTGATCAATGGCCCGCTCCGTGATGAGCCAACTCTCTTACTGGCTGAGGGGCGAAGGGAGCAGGGTGAGGAGAGGAGCACTTTTTCCTCAACAACATGAATATGAGATCAAAGAACTTTACCATTTCTCTTTAGTTAGCCTTGAAGGGCCCTTGTCCAAGTGTTTAAGTGTATGTATATGCTCTATATGAATAGGCACTATACATGTGCACCTATATGAGATTGTCTTTAATACTATGCATGTATAAGCAACCACACCATTGAGCTTTACAGACTCTGTTCAAGGCACAATTTAATCAAAGTTTCCATGGCTGCCAACACTTTGCATTAATACATTAATACATATGCATTATGGTATATCATTTAAACTCCCAAATCATCCTAAGAAACACAATATTTCAAATATTCATAATGCATTTGCTGAGCAGATGGATAGACCAACACATGTTGCCATCCTTGGTCTCCTTCACCAGCCAAAGAAACACAATAAAAGCAAACAAGATTAGCAATGTAGTATTCATAAATAGTCATGCAGAAAGATGACCCGTGCAGTTTCTCAGCAAAGGGACAAAGAGAAGGAGAGAAGGAAGGACAAGTGTATTACCAGAGACGAGGGCTTGTCTCAGTGGGGCGGTGGAGGGAGCAAGGGAGGTGATGGAAGCTAAACTAGCATGAAACTGCCTTCCGTCACGGATTACCAAGGCAGCGCTTTTCATTACCTGCCTTTCATAACAAGATATTTATGGCAACAGGAGGTGCTGGAGAGGCATGAGACACATGCAACCCATTTGCCTCTGAGATCCAATACCAGTGTTAGTGTGTGTGTGTGTGCGTGAGAGAGAGTAAATGGTGCAGAAAGAAAGTGAATTGTGCAGGGAAATGGCTGCTGCGATATGCTGTATTATTGTCTATTTCACAGTTGTATGAGTTTGCTGACTGGATTGTTATAGGGTGTTTTTTTTTTAAAAAGGAGCATGTCTAAGTTGAAGAATGCAGGTCATTTAAAAGAGGTGTAGCTTGTGTCTGGTTTCAATTCAGACCAATGTGACCTCCAGATAATGTTGATCATCTACACTACATGTATGCGTGCATGCTGTGACGTGATGATTCTCAGACATGCAGGTCACAGCATATCAATGTAATGCAACTGGACGGGCTTTCTGATCATGCGGATTTCATCCAACGTCGCCTGAGTGAAAAAAACTGTTCACATTTGTTCAGATATTGCTGTACACATCATTCATTCCTGTATGAATATTTGCATTGGGTCTTTCCAGACTATGTTTATCTCTCACTGTGTGTCTCACAGCCTTCCGGCATGAGAGCTCAGGTTCCACTGCCCTCCCCAAAATTGAAAAGCTCATCAAGAGATAATTCTGGGAGCTGCCACAATGCCAGCTATGTGCCACCGTCACCTTATCTTCCGGGCCTTTTGCGCCCTGCTGCTCCTGTCCGTGCCCTGGGGAAGACAGCTTAGTACCCTTTCTGGCTAAAGCAGCAGAGGAAAGCGGGGCAGTGGAGATCACTCATTTTAATAGGCCTGTCACATCTGTTTTTAGAACCTGCGGAGGTCTCCTGCTGCTGGCCTCCGAATGAAGTGGCCCAAAAATGATGTGACAAGCTGTGATGAGCTCGGGGAGGGGAGCTTTAGACCAGAGGAGTCGAGGAAGGGATTAGATAGGACGATACAACTGCAGATCTTTTGTCAATATTCTTGAATTATTCATCTGTGTATCTAAATGCACTTAAATTACTTGCTTTTGTTGAGGAATTAAATGATCTAGATGTATTTTGATGTTACAAGAGCTTAATCTGTGATACTTAACATTTCATATTAAGACATATATGTCCTTTAAATTGATCTCCAATGAAGTCACTTTAGTTCATGTACAATACAGGGTGTGAACATCCTCGACTGTATAGTATTTGAGAAAACACTGAATAAGCAAACATGTGTGTGTTTACCGGATTGCAGTGGTCACGGGGTCAAAGCTGACATATGTTATACAAAGCTTATATGCAATAATGCAGGTGGATCAGCTGTCTGTAGGACAAAATATTAGATTGACTTTTTTATAAAAATGAAAAGGTTGCTTACTTACTGGGTCCAAAACTGTTGCACACACGGTGGTTTCCCAGTGTTGGTATGAGTTACTAATGTGATGTGCTTATTCTCCTCAGTTTTCAGGATGTTACCCTCAGTCTGACACCAAAAACAGCAATTATTTTCGACCCGTTTAAATCAGCTGAACAGATTAGAAAAAACACAAGAGGGAGGCCAGCTTCATTAATATACAACAAACATTTGCATTGTTGTGTATGTGCTTGATGTGGGTCTGATTGCATTTCCATTGTAAAACAAAAGAAAGCACTTTATATTAATCCTCAACGCAGCTAGATACTAGAGTTCACTTTCTCAAACAGAAGATTATTGGGTGGCAGCACTGCTGACTTCAACTCTGCTCTACAGAGTATTGTTGAAGTAGTCAGGGCTCAGCTCATTAAAGTCTCCAAAGCGTAGTTTTCCCAACCCAACAAATATATGTATATGCCATGTCGCAAACTCTGTGGCAAAGCAGTGAAGCCATTACACAAGTGCCAACAACTGCACTTCATTAAATGGCCACTTGAGGTGAGCTCCAAAAAGGGAGCTATCTCTATAGACCCTCATGTTAAAAAGCCACATTTTACAGCAGAAAATAACATGTATAAAACGTGTCTTTGGTCTCTATAGTGAATTCCCCTGTGCATGACAAATGGAACAAGATGCATTTTTATATAACTTGCATGTTTTAATTATATTAAGGCCCTAAACATTAATGGTGGGTGACTACTTTGAGTGACAGGTGGGTGCTGTCTCAGATTGCTATTGCCCTTTTTTTAACGATACCATTTTTAGATGACCCGTTAGAGATAGAAGATCTCCTCAGAAAACTATGGGAGACATCAAATCGACTACTTCCATATTTGACACAGCCTAAGCAGGTATGTACACAGTATGTTGTCTAGTCTTATCGTCTAGATCAGTGGTTCCCAACCGGTGTGCCGCGGCACACTGGGGTGCCGCGAGCACTGTCCAAGTGTGCCGCAAAAAAACGTATTTTTATGTTCCACATTTTTTTCTCACTTAATAAACTTCACTTCATATACACTTTATTTTATTACATGTACAATGGAGTTCATAAGCTAATAAAACATATATTGCTCAGATTTAGAAATATTAAACAGCTTAAATTCTCATGATTTACGTTAGCCGTCATTGTTTACGGTGTGCAGAGCAGCTTTTTATCCTCGCGCCAAATAATTTCAAGATGGATCGTTACGTAGTGACAATAAATAAAGAAGCACCCCAGCCCTCAACAACACATGCAGGGATGGCAGAACATGATGGAACAGCAGTGCAAAAGAAGTCTAAAAGCAGACAGTACAGCGAAAGCTACCTTCGGTATGGTTTCTCCTGGACTGGGGATGCTGACTGCCCGACGCCAGAATGCCTAATCTGCAGAGAAAAATTATCCAACGAAGGAATGGTGCCAAGTAAACTAGCAAGACACTTTAGCACGTCACCTCCAGCACCACCGTATCCTGAAACCGCTGTTCCCGAAGGAGCCACATTGTACGTCACCCAATTAGACAGAGCACCCAAATAGGACATAGTGAAATAAATGTTCGGAAAGTGTAGTAGTGGCATTATATATTCTCTACTTATTATGTCCTACTTATTTTTTTTACTACATCTCTATAAGGTTCAATCATTAAAAAGAAAGACATCAACATTAAATTTGAACTAGCAAGTATTCTTATACTAGGGAGAATCTCATACGTGTACTACTGTACTATTCTTAGTAGAACTTTTTTTCTTTCATGTAGGTTAGTTTTATCTCTAATAGCAGGATTCAAAGTTCAACTCGTATCTCATAATTCTATCGGATACATGACATACTTAGATATACGTCTCGCTTTTAATTCTATAGTATCATAATTTAAAAGTCAGATTCCTGGATGCAAAGATACAGAGACTTGTATCAAGAGGCTACGTTGCATACTTAACATTTTTTAATCAACTTTTACTCTTATATATAGCTTAGTATAATCATCAGTATGACTCTTGATAGTATATTTGAGTCTGTTAATTAGGATATTACTGTGCCTATTTCTATCTCTATGGCTATTCTCTCTCTATATACTATACTATATCTCTCTAATTGGTCTGTTGTTTATCCTGGACCCGGGAGAACACGATAACAGTCTTTCTGGTGCATCTTCGTCTGCGGCCGGGAGGGCTAGGAGCGGAGAACTGAAGAGTAAATTTATCACTAAAGTCAGAGAGGCTTTATTGTTGTAGCTTACTGTCATGGAAGCTCTCTTGTAATATTCTTTCTCTCATCTAA
>NW_011340752.1:300379-381644 GCF_000735185.1 Notothenia coriiceps
GCCTCGATGAGCTTGGAGTTAGGAGCTTTCGTTGGTCCGAGGCAATAAAAAAAAACATAACAATACCATAAACAGCACAGCATAGTCTCACCACGTGCCGAGGAGGGGCCACGAGACAGCTCCGAGCCCCCGTACACACACAGCGTCAGTCGCGGAATGGAGGTCCATCGAGTGGCTGAACTCCCACGGCGCCAGCGCCCCGCCGAACACCAACGACAAAGCCCCATGAGAGGCTTTTCGCTGACCCAGAGGGGGAAAGCATGCCCGCACGTGGCATCAGCCCTGCCGCTCACGTCTGCCTCCTCTCGCCCGGCGACCATGCACAATACAGCCGACAACCAAAGCGACAAACATGGGGACGACGACGATGCGCTGACTATGACGTCTAAAACAACCGACGTCCTAATCCCGTTCATTTTTATATGATTCTCTATTCTCAGCAGTCACGTCCATTTTACTCTCTTGTCAAAAGATGGTTTCCACCACACTTTATTTTGGACTTATTGGTGTTTCGGTAAATGTAGCTTTCTTCTTCAACTGAGCAATAGAACGGAGGCTGCTTGGTCGGGGGACCCCCATGCCGTGAAGATCCAGCGTCTGTTCAGGTCTCCTGGTTGGGCGCATGGCACTCTGCGCAGGCGCGAAGCTATCTATGTACTAGGGCCTCTCGCCAAGAGACATACAATTATTTTTCATTGTTCCTGAGGAGTTTCAGCCTCTTGAGACACTTCTAGATTATTAAGATGACCTGCCACTGTCTTTTCATGCTCTATAGATTCTCTCGCTTTCTTTCCTGTTATCTGTTTTGCTAAAAATTCCAGCATAGTCCGCAGGACAGCGTACGTAGTCCCCTCATGCGTAAACTGTGAAGGGTAACAACTTTACAATAGTACCTTATCCGCGGGAGAGGTTTACGAGATAGCGTAATGCTGAACTTCATTAGGTCTTCCTTTGCAGAGCGATTAAGGTGGTGGGAGGCTGCTCTCTCAGTTTGAGAACGGCTCGGAATACATTTTTCTAGCTCTACTCCACTCTGTGGAGCGCCATGATATCCAGTTAGTGCTTGCGCGGCAATACTGACACCCGATGGTCTGTGGCACAGTGGAAGTACAGTAAATGTTGCGAGCGCAAGGAGTCAGTTAGGAGTGATAAAGTAGCGGCATATGGTCATACCTGCCTGTCAGCCTGTCCTCAGTGCCCGACTCTCTATTGGTCATGTGCGCGTTGCGCCAGTGTGTTGGAGGAGGGCTCTGTAAGAGGAACAGTGGCAGATTTTCCGGGCTTGGTGTATTTTCAAAGTGGGCACTGAGGGCTAGTTTCCGGCCAGGCAGGTTTAGCGCTACTCCGTGTCCGCATGTCCGCTTACATTTAATAAGCTTTTATAAGACATGAGATAAACAGGGAACGCATGCGGTTGCTTGCCAAACTAGTGAGTCACAGTTTGCATCTGACTCCCCTAAGCTTCTGGCAGGAATGTCTCGTGCTCCATTTTATCGGTTCTTCATGCTTGCGTCGCATCGTGGTGGCGCTCGGTGTGAGCTAGCTGCCGTCCCGCCTTCCACTTATACGCAGATACTACGGGGGACCATAGGTATAAACTTCTTTAAACAAGACATTAGCCTGCGTCTGGTAGCTTCCCCCACGAGGCGTAGGAGCTGGTAGAACCTTCCTCAGTGCCGGCTATTTTAAGCTAATGACAATTGGAGCCAGTTCAGGTGATATTGTCACGCAAGAAAGCTGTAGGTCGTTCATCGAGACGCCACAAGCTGCAGCAGTATCAGCAGCTGACACATGTCATAGTTACACCCGCCACAAGCAGCTGCAGAAATGGATGATGCTGGTCTTTGACCATATGGCCGAATCTAATGGTCGATATGTGGCACTCGGCTGACTGCCAGAACACCAAACAAAGAAAATAAAAGAACCACAAAGCCGTACGACCATAGTCACAAAAACAACGAATACAAAACCACTCTCGACCACCCAATCCCTCTACTAAGACATATAGATCCACCCTAGAATAAAAATAAAACCCATAGAGAGATAAAAAAACAACAAAACCCCACACACTACAAAAGACTCACTCCCAACACACAACAAACCACACAACCACAAACCCAACACCCAAACAACAACCACCAACCCACACAACCAAACACAAACACAAAACCTTATATGTTAGTATGTATACATACATGGCTAAAATTATTCTAAGTATGTAACGTTAAACCCTTATACTCAGTCCTATTCTTAAGACCTACAATACGTATTCCCAATTTTTATTTGTTTCGCAGCGTGATTTACCGGCTCTCGGTTTCAGTAATATAACCACGGAACCATAGCAACGGAACTGACAGGCGAACGTCAGCGTAAAAGGTGGAGGATCTCCAGGGTTGCCGACGCAGCGGCTTTGGAAAAGCTTGCCGGACGGAGCGTGTCTGAGCGGCAACACACCAATCACATGAATCTCCTCTGGATGCCGCGAGCCCAGTACCCTGACACACAAGCAGCGTTGTTGAGTGAGGGCGCCATGTACTTGGCATACATCGATTTGATTGGCTGAATGTTGCCACAAAGCTTCAGAATCTTCAAAGTTGTACATTGCGTCAACTTCGGACAGCCTGAAACCGGCTGAGGTAGAATAACCCGCTACACGCTCTGCTTCCCACAATGCAGTTCGCCCCTGAAGAAGCGCGGCTCACGCGACAAAGTTCTTTTCGACGCCACCTCTCCGCGACTGAACCGAGCTTGTCCAGTGGAATGGGAGATAGAAGCTTCACGCCGGTGTGTGTACGGCCGTTACACCTCTTTACGTCCAAACATCAACACAGGATGAGTGAAGTGAGCTCGAGCAATTGACGATCTATAACAGAAACCGAGAGGCATGCGCCAGAATCGGTGAGACTCTCAGCAATCCTTATACAAACTCTACGCACATTAGTTTCACCGAAAATAAGTAAACGATGTATTTGAGTGAGTTAAGGCATAGTTTGCTTCATTAAAGGGTGTAATGAATAACGTGTTCTCAGAGTGCTTTTGGTCGCTCTGTATAAGGTCAATCAAGCTTCAGGAAAGGGTCTGATTGCGTCTGTCTTGCTCTCACCGTCGCAACCAGATTGATGCTTTAATTCAATATTATGGAAAAAAATAAGTTTTACAGGCTCGCAGGTGCGGGGGCTGTCGCTCTGACGGAGTGGATGGTCGTCATTCCCACCATACGGATATATCCTTGCGTTACAGTAACGCAATCCCCCTAGAAAAGGATGAGGTCACGGTCCCCAGCCGCTCTACTAAATTAAAAATAGACTTTACCCGACCACCCCCCGGTTGACACTCCCCACCACAGAAGCCCCTAGACTGAACATATACAAAGGACATAGATCCCGCCTGCGAGTGAAGAGAGTCCCACTGTGTTGAAACTAGACACACAGATATATACCAACACCAACCTATACATATCCAGACAGCATATCAGATTACCATATAAGAGAGCACATAGAAGCGTCGATTGAAGGTATTATGTAGATATTATAATAGATAGAGATATAGAAGATGCAGAGGGATGCGCTCTGAAAACTATCATCAGCAAGCAATGCTAGACAAAAATACGACCACTGTGGAAAAATTACTGACCATATTATAACCTATATCGCACTTGGGCGTCTCGTGTGGCGTTTCGTTTTTAGTTTAATACACATGCTCCATTTAAGAATGAAAGGAGGGACTTCACGCTTACTACCACACATTCATATGAAGGTTCTACCCCCCGCCCGCCCCTGTCCCAGGCCTGCCGAGAAAACTTCGATTATGCACGCAATGAAGAAACTTCGGACTCAAAGTAATATGACAGTTTAGTATGGCGTGCAAGGGTGCGTAACTATACACTATGGGTAGGAGCTAAGCCATGATGAGGAGGGCCTGTTTTCGATCAAGGTCTCACACATGTAATGGCATAAAGCTTCGTTGAGTAGGAGAGGCAGATTCGGAAACTTTGGTGAGAGAGTCCTTGAATCGCAGTCAATGCAGTCATCAGGGTGAGCAGAACGGTCCTGTTGGGGAACGCCGTCGTGGCTTCAGAACGTGACTAAAACCATAGCCAAGCAAAGTCGGACATCTTCAAGAACCTTGGAGGTGTTCCTCCAACAAACTCTCTTACGGTTCTTCTCTCAGTATACAAATGTCGCTTTGACGGCCGACAAGCTCTTTCTATATGTTATATATCGACATGGCCCCGTTGGGGTTCCACACCTGCTGTGGTTTCTGGTGTAGTGGCTGTATCCATGTTACAACGATGCGCCGCACTTCCCTGATGCCCTCTGTTATCGCAGGCACGCGTCCTACCCCAAAGAAAGACAGGAGAGACGGCTCAACAGTCCAAGGATTCCGTCGATAATTTGGCACAACCAAAAACAGGAGATGGCGAGTGCGACGAGGTGAAAGGATCACGGTGGGAGTTCCTCCGCAGCAGCGTTCAATGACCGCTTCGGCAAGGCGTCTTCGTCCGCCGCAGGATGGGGTGACTCCGGGCAGCCTGGGCTAAGCATCCGCAGTCATCGTAAACGCCTGTGGTCCCTGATCCCGGGCTGCAGTCTGAATGTGGCCTCTTCCAGCTCCCAGGGCCATCGCAGGACCTGCAAGCTTCACACTCCAGGCCCAAGATTTCCGCTGGGCCGTGACGTCACACGCCTCCACATCACGTGATGTTAAGCGCATGCTCCTACACGCGCGTGATGTTTGTGCGGGGTCCTCACTCGCTGAGGCTATCATTATTCAAAGACCACTTCTTCTCCTTCTCCGGTATAGACGAAAGCATATACGTGCTACTAAGATAAAAAGGACTGAACGCATCCATCCTAGTTCAATCCATCGCGTATGGCAAAATATACGCGTCCAAGATTGTGTGGGATCATGTTTCAAGAATGAGCGTCAAGTATGGTTTTATTAGTGTGCTCTGAATGCGACGAGGCATAACACTCATCTTAGGATAATCATACAGCTAATGGTCCATATTGATATTTTTTGTATTACTCATTGTACATAGAAATCCCAGTCTATGAATGCGAACTAGGAATGGGGTACAGTACTTCTCCAGCACAAATCTCAAAAAATAGTTGACTTTATCAGCTTGGTATTACCAAGTGCTTATTAATTATTTGATAAATTTGGTAACTACAATGGTTGGGTTCGTTCTTCAGATATGACTGTGACGTTAACTGTAAGACTCAATAAACAACTCCAGCTCAACAAATTTAAGACTAATCACAATTTGAAAATATGACATTATTATATTGTAATATACACACATCCTTCTTGTGAGGTTGATTTCACATATACACCTACCCGCCACTCTTCACACAGCTACTTTTGACGTTAGCTTGTCTACTTATCGATCATCAGCGAATTAAATCTAACTTAGCAAATGCCATAAAGTTACTACCTACCAATATCTAACACCGTCCTACAAGGATTGCCTTCATTTTACCAACCTCTAAACAGAAGCGCTTGGTTATTCATCCAACATTATGCTATAAGGTCCATGTCAATACACAACACCACCGGCATTTCTATTTGATCATATTTCACTTCGGTGGAGGTTACTAGCAACTAGATTTCTTAATTGTGTCAATTTTCGCCAAAATACATTTGGTTTTCTCATACAGCATCTCTGTAACACCTACGTGTCATTCACTGAATCTTACTCTCAGCTTTAACGGCTCGTTGTAGCTCCAATAGCTCCAACCCCCACCCTCCCTGTGAGCACAGTGTGCTCTGATTGGTCGGAACGTTGTGAATCGCGCTGAGCTCCGTGGAGGTGTGGTTTCCTTGTTTAGCGATACACAGCGAACACAGCCAACGCACCCGGAGCCAGTGGCGGTTCTACGGGGTGGCATGGGGTGGCAGCTGCCACCTCAGGAAAATGCATTGCCACCCCAGCTGCCACCCCAGTTGGCAGCTTTGTTTTGAAAGAAAGTTGTGGCTCATCGGACATTTATGAGAGAAAATCTCTAATGTCCGAGTGCAAGTGAATGCAGCACAAGACGCGAGCCTTGTAACCCCTCCCCCGGCCCTGGCGCGAGCCTGGAAATATGATTGGTGGCGATTTCATTTGAACGGGGGACAGCGCAAAATGAGAAGCATTTTGGATCCAAGTAGACGGAAGGAATGAGGTATTTGCGGTCTACAATGACAGAGAAGAGCCTGTCAAGTTTGGCTGCAAGGCAAGGCAAGTTTATTTATATAGCACTTTTCTGTACACGACAATTCAAAGTGCTTTACAAAACAAATTAAAAGACTTTTTAGGAATACATACAGTAAAAACACATTATATAATGGCATTTAACAACAGGCACTACAAAGCAAAGATATTAAAATAATTAAAATAAACACCACAGGTATATAATACATATTTAAAAGGCATACTGTAGTTCGAATATGATCATCTGAATTAAAAGCAGCCAAAGAGATATGTTTTTAGTCTCGATTTAAAAATAGTAAGCGTTTCTTCGGACGTGCACTATTTGGGTAGTTTGTTCCAGATTGTCGGGGCATAACAGCTAAATGCTGCCTCTCCATGTTTTGTTGTTACTCTCGGAACCGATAGCAGACCCGTCCCAGAAAACCTGAAGCACCTTGATGGCTCGTAATTATGTAGGAGTTCAACAATATACTTTGGTCCTAAACCATGCATGTAATGATTTATTTTGCAATAGTACTTTAAAATCAATTATTTCTTTCAATCTAGCTTTGCATTTTCAATTTTAAGTGCTTAATCTGTTTACCCTGGATTACATTCTTCACATTTCTGGTAATAGTCAAACATATATACGAAGGCAGTGTACCGTAGTTTAAATGAAATCGTTCAATCTGACTAATGTATAGGAAAAACGTTTTTTTTCCACTGAGCAATAATCGTTACAGGCGGTTTTACACTTTATATTTGAGATTGATATTCATAGAACAGTTTTTTCTGCATTTTAATTGTAATAAATACATTTTACAGAAAATTTAAATTGCAGTATTTTGATGTTGCTTTCACCGTAAAACTGTTAAAAATAAACCTACCATTACAATTATAGACTGTTACTTTCTTTGTAAGTGGGCACATTTACAAAATCTACAAGGGATCAAATACTTATTTCCTTCACTGTATATATATATATATATATATGTGTATATTTGAGGATACTGGTTCATAAAATGTATTCATCTGATACCAGTGCACTCTTTCCCCGTAAGAAAACATGGTGGTACACAAGGTGCCATGAAGCCAAGGAATGTGACTGAAAAATAAGTTAAACAATATGTTTATATTACCATGACATCGAAACTATAAAAGGTGGATTTAATTATGCCATGGCCTATGGAATTACCCAACCTACTTAATAGGTCAAAATCAACCCACAGTTCTCAGCCTGCTAGTGAAACACAGGAAACCAATGAGTTAATGAGCATGGTAAGCACTGACAACAATTTATTATTATCATTGATAATGTTACATGTTTGTAGAGGAGTAATAGAGCAGGACTGTCTACAGACCTCTGACTCTGCACCGTTAGAGGTCTGCTGTGTGGAGAGCTTCACATTGCACAGCAGCTGTGATCTCAACTTGCCTAACTCGCAGAACAGCAAAGCCTCCTCTTTCTCCTGCACCGCTCACATCAGGCGTTGAGCGCTTTCTTTTCATGGCTGTCCTTTAGCGGCTGTGTTCCCTGGAAAATCTGCCTCCTTTCTGACAGACTAACAAGAGTGGGAGGATGAAGGAGGCGGGGAGAGGTATGGAGCAGGAGGACCAGGAGGGGGGGTAGCAGGAGGAGGGGAATTATGCTCCTTTGTTTGAAAGCCACCCAGCGTCTGGGCTTCCCGTATCGCTCAGCTCGACTTTTTGCCGATGCTCATATTTTCAGTGTTTCTGTTTCCTCTGTAGTATTTACTGGGTTGTTATATTCAGATGTGAATAATAGAAACTAGAACTAAATGTTCCGTGTGTGTCCTCGCTCCTTGTTCACACACAATAAGAATCCTTACCGGAGCTTCTGCTGTTTATACCGCTTCTCATGCGCTCTCTACATTTCATTTATATTTCAAAGGGTTTATTTTATATTTGTTGAGAAGAAAACGTACCATGCTGTTATAATAACGCTCTTTATCAGCCTTTGAAACTGAAACCATTTTGGAAGGACAAAAAAAGGAATTAAAAATATATATTTATAATAATAATATATCATAAACGACGATTAGTTAACTAATCTCCTTATTTGACGACTATTGGTCGACTAGAACAGGGGTTCCCAACCGGTGTGCCATGGCACACTGGGGTGCCGCGAGCACTGTCCAAGTGTGCCGTAAAAAAATGTCTTTTTATGTTCCAAATTTTAAACTCACTTAATAAACTTCACATAAACTTTATTTTATTACATGTAAAATGGAGTTCATGAGCTAATAAAACATATATTGCTCAGATTTAGAAATATTAAACTGCTTAAATTCTCATGATTTACGTCTGCTGTCATTGTTTACGGTGTGTAGAGCAGCTTTTTATCCTCGCGCCAAATAATTACAAGATGGATCATTACGCAGTGACAATAAATAAAGAAGCACCCCAGCCCTCAACAACACATGCAGGGATGGCAGAACATGATGGAACAGCAGTGCAAAAGAAGTCTAAAAGCAGACAGTACAGCAAAAGCTACCTTCGGTATGGTTTCTCCTGGACTGGGGATGCTGACTGCCCGACGCCCCATTATGCATCCATCCTTTGTAGATTAACTGAACTACCAAGTAATAACTGCAGCAAAAAGTGTATCTCTTTTCTTTTTTAGAAAAAATGAGAGGTCAAAGCTCATCCAGCAGGAGTCAGTGGACGACCATAGGAAGATCAAGAAGCACGATCACAGCTGACACAGAGACATGGGGTACTATCTCCCCTGTATACTATCACACGTTCATATGACTGATGGTCCTAAACCTAGTTCACATGACCACATCTCAACCAGTTCTATCCAATGCATGAAGATGCAGATGTGATTGTAAGATGAATTGAAAGAGATTTGAGACAATTGTATTACACACCACATTCCCAAGAATGAGCTTCCATCACTTTTATACCATAGAAAAGATTCCAAATGTCAATGAATAATGGTGCGTTCACACTGGACATAATACGATTTTTGTGCGCGTCAATCTCGAGAGTTCAATTTCTTCAACCGAGCGTGACTCACGTAGCAAATCAGCAGTGAGGATCTCAGCCTGCCGTCACTGACGTTGAATCCGAAAACCAAACATCAGCTGTTAACCATTAGCTGTTAGCACACAGCTCCTCATATCGGTTTAGAAACTGGAGAAAGGTTTTACATTCTTTCAATTAAATTAAATTAAATTAAATTCAAAGGGGCTTTATTGGCATGAAAGTTAAATTAAACAATGTTGCCAAAGCATCACAATACAAAATAATTAACAACATTAACATACATTTCAAATGTTTACATATTATTGATGATATATATATACAGTGATACAATTACATTTCAACACGTGTGTGTGTGTGTGTGTGTGTGTGTGTGTGTGTGTGTGTGTGTGTGTATCTCATTCACTGTCCCTCAGGTTGTGGCATGTGTATACATATTGGGCAGCAAGATGTGCCTTGTCTCCTTCTCCTAGGAGTACTCTCAGTCTTGAGAGGTCATGAACCTCCTTGAAACCTGGGATTACAGAGTTCAACTTGTTCCAGTAAATGCTCCTTACTTCGTTGAATGTTTGGCACTTCAGGAGGAAGTGCATCTCTGTCTCAGTCTCACCTGTCGTACAGGGACCACATATTCTGTTATTTTTTGGTTGCCAGGATCTTTTGAGTCTTCCTGTTTCGATTGCCAGTTTTTGGTCACTGAGCCTGTACTTGGTTAGGATCTGTCCAGGGCTCGAGCTTAAGGACGTCCCGTCGTCCCGGGGCCGAAAAAAATAGTGTCAGGGAGGATAAAAAATAATTTTGGGACGAATTTGGGACGAGAGTTAAAATAAAAATACCCTGCTAACTCTACTACAAACGGCGATGAAAATAAAATCGACTGCACGTTGTGTGGAGCACACAATTATTAAACCTCCTTGTCAACATAAACACACAAAACATTTAGCAACCCGCGAAACACACACACACACTCACACACACACAGACAGACACACACACACATACGTAAGCTGTGCCCATGTGCTGTCAGCCAGCCGCACAGCTGGCTGTGCCCGCGAATTCCTGGCCCGCAAATTCGCGGGTCTATCTACAGTAGGCTATGTACTGAGTGTGTGTATTTCGCGGGTTGAGTGATGTAAAATGACAATGGTATCCCGTGGAGGAATTCTGAAATATTTTACCGTTACATCACAAAAACGCACAGCAGAACCCAGACCCTGGAGCGCCGGCCTCTTTATTACTTACTCCACCTTCAATCCCCTATGGTAAGTAAGGCTGCGAGATGAGAACCCTCCATCGTATTTAGTCCTTAGCAATATGCTGCGCCTTCTCCCTCATAGTATGGATGGGTCACCGAGCCCCGGTATTAANTTTTTACACAGGTAGGCCTACTATTTTCAGCCAAAACAAAAGAGCCTACTTAGGTAGGCCTGTTTATAATATTGAATTCATCCTAGAAATGGTGTTGACATTTTTAGTCTGGTTCTTGTTATTATGTGTGAATACATTATTTGTTCTATAAAATGTTCTATTCAATTAAATACACATTTGAAAACCAATTTATGGTGTATTTATGGTTTTTAGTTTAAGCTCTGAAGTGGTTTTTAAATCTACAAAAAGTTGGGGTGCCTTGGGACGAGAAATATTTTCAGGGGTGCCTTGGTAAAAAAAAAGGTTGGGAACCACTGGTCTAGATAGAAAAATACCTCATTGCCCCACCTCCACTGTTCTGATTACAGCATATTTGGCAGTATATTTAGCTTAGTAAAAGATGTCCGAACTATCAGGTGAATTTGTTGCCGTCTCCTTTACAAGGGCTTCTCACTCCAATCAGCAAGTGTCAGCTCAGTTGGTTCTGTAATTAATGACTACTGACTGGCCACTAACAATCCAATAAGTCTGCCCAATAGGTCGAGGCAGCTGAAGCCTGCAGAATAAGGGGAGGCTGGAACTGTTGGTAAGGCAAATGACTAACTGCCAACAATCATTTCTGTGTGTATTTAGTATTTTAATTATTTTGACTTTCAGGGGACAAATAAATGGCTCCCTTGATACAGTATGCTGAAGTTCTTATCATTGTGGCCTTGTAATAAAACTGAATGTTTCATTTCAAACAACTAAGAAAAACATACATTTGTTGAATTTATTTATTTGGATTTAACCACTGTAACTAACCCTGAGCGGGGTCCTTTGGGTAAACATAGTTAAAAGAATAGAGTTAAATGCCGCTTTATGAGAGTGTGGAAATGTATTGTGCAAAAATTGCATATGGAGTTTGCACATTCGGTAATGGTGATGTAACACTAAGATAAAAGGGATGGTACACACTTCCTTCCCATGGTGGCATTAAGTTATGTCTTTGTTGTTTTGGCTGATCATTGCAAAGGCAGTGCAGATAAGATACCTGAACTTTGGAATAACCCGTGTGACATTTGTGTACAGATAGATGTCTACTTTTGCTCCAGATCATCAGATAGTGTTAATGGCGTCATGTTGTTCTTTTTTTAGTCGCTTTTTTAACATGGTATTTAAAAAAGGAATTTATACAAATGTTCATGGTATTTTGACATGGATAATGGCCAAGGGATTTGAAAAAAAAGGTGCAATATGTTGTATAGCTGCAACATACAAATAGGGTTGTTCTTGTCATACAACCATATTGCCCATCCTTTCCCATCTTAAATGGTGGATTTCCATGGTAGCCTCTTTGTTCTTGGTTTCCCTGAACTCACAATCTCTAAAGATGTTCACATTGATGTCTGAGTGCGCCTGCATTAGTGCATGCCCTTAAAACATCAATAAGGGTGCTCATATTTATGAAGGGTTAGGGAAAGTGCACACAAACATGTCTGTACGGGTAGCATGCTCTCATGCATGCAGAACGCAGCACAATGGGTGGCTGAGTCCCACACAGAGAAATACAGTTAAGATATAATAACCTGACAATATGAACAACCCTGAGGATTAGTGATTCAAATCTGATTTAAGTATCTTGACAGCATTATTAATGTCTTACTGCAGATTGGTTCCCTGCAAAACCCTGCATTATATAGTAGTTACAGTGCGTTAAGTTCAAAGAACCCCTTATCATATCATACAAAGTATTTCAAATAAGCAATCAGCAGCAGCCATATACAGTATACTGTACTTGTCATTCAATACAACACTGAACAAACTCAACTATGTGCAATTTATCATCCAGCATATACGTTTACACCATAAACACAGCATATTCATATGTGTGTGTTTACCTGTGGTTATGGTCATGTGGGTCTGCTTTTTTCAGGGTCAAGTAATCAGCCATCTGATAAAGGCAGCCACTATTTTTTAATCAACCGCCTCAAAGTATCAAAACAACCCTTGTTTAATCATAGAAAACTAAAGATGAAGGGTAGGGAATGACTGCTGATGATAATCTTAGTCTGCGTAAAACACATAACCAACAGTTAATTTGACATCAATAGGAAATATTGAAGACGTCTTTGTACCATTTCTGTGCTGCTTCAGGCTGAAGGCAGCAATACAATGATGCCTGTGTGGCGGTGTGTGTCTGTCAGAGGTGGGAGATGTTCATGGAGCATGGCGGCCTCATCAAAAACTCGAAGTGTGAAGTGATTTCTGATCCTTTGGGAAATCTAATAAATTGAGAAGAGTAACAAGGTGACATGTTCTGAGTGTGGGGGCATGCCGTGTTGAAACGGATATTGAATTTGTTGCACCATTTTTATTTTCTACAAGATACAAAACCAAGTTTACAATGCGTATTGTGTAGACATCATTTCTGGCTAACACTCTAGCCTTGTAAAAATATTTTGTGCTATTAAAAGTTGTCAGCTTATTAGATTGTTTATCATGGGAGTATTTGCACCCAATTCTAATGCCTCTATGCTCTATTTAGAGACCATATGATCTCCAAGGATGCATGATAATAACAGGTGTACTGGAGTTTCAGAATGCAAAAAGATCTCATTAGTCTTTACTCCAAGGAAATGGGTTGGTGAAGCAATTGAATGAATACTTTGTCAGCGAAAAATGCTGCGGTTGTTCTTAGAGTGTGTTTAAAATAACAGTTTGTAAGGAACTTGAAGTGATTTAAGATGAATGTACAGAATTATTTTATGTATGTTTGGTAATCACAAGCAATATGATTTCACAAACATAGATTCCTTTACCTTTATCCAACTGGTTCTCTATACTGGTTCTATATAACCCTGGTAGCAAGTCTAGGCTTGAGTTCCTGAAGGCAATCCATTCTGTGTGATAAAGACAGGTAACATGGGAAGAGTTTTCCAAAATGGGAAGGAACCAGTTTGTTTAAGGATTGTAAAATATATCTTTCATCAAGGGTATTACCATGACTACTTAAAAACAGAAAAAACATTTTATAAATGGACCTAAAGTTATGTCGAATTACAAATTATGAGTTTTAATTAGTGTCTGACTAAACCTGACAATACAAGTGTGTTTAATGTGGACCTCAGCTTCAAAGTTAACTTTTTGAATCTGACAGATTTTGAACTACAGTGTTAACACACATCACAATTTAAAAACAGCTTCATTACTTTAATTTAGGAAAAAACTTGAGTATACAAAGTTTTTAAGGTTAGTAGTTTTTTCCATTTGAATTATTAGTCAAACAATAATAGTTTAACCAGAATTGCATAGCTTTATATAAATACTGTATAGTTTTATTTTCAATAGCTGCAACTCCAAAGTGAACAAATGCTATTTTAAAATTAGATGTTCAATTACTTTGTTTTTGCTGCTCTGCATGGAATATCTGTTTTTCACAATAACGGGAAGTAATCACTATGTGTAAATATGAAGTGTGCTGTTGTTGTACAGCTCCCCGACAACCTACAGTAAGTACCACATAATTAAATATCCCCTGTAGTTTGTTCCTCCTGGGGGGGGGGNACCTTATCACCTGAATCTCCTCCTAGAGCACCATTGTGTTCTTTTTAACCAGATATCTCTCAGCGGGGCGTGGGGAGTGGCTCCTTATTTTCATCTCAAGTAACAGACAGAGAATCAGCACTTTTGAAACAGGGCTGAAACAGAGGGGTTTATGGGATGCTACAATGATCTGTTGGGTATTTCAAGCCAAACCCTTCAGAGACATGTTTTGTATATATCAGAGACCTATAATATATTGATGAAAAACAGTATAATAGGGGACCTTTAAATCAGGGATAAAATCCATTGTTAATACTAAACAGGAGCACTGACAATACCTCTTTTTAAATGACTAAGTGACATTTCAGCTCATTTTAAAAGCAGTGAAATAGTACTCACGATAATTAGTTTATTGTGAGTACTATAACCTAATTATAAAAAAGGAAATTAGATTTAGCAAATAAGAATATGCTAATGTTAGCCACAAGTTTCATATTTGAACATTTGACAATCAGCTGAGCTTAGAGGAACTGTTGACACTATACATACACAAATACACCACTCACAAGACACTCACATACATTCTCCTCATAATCCATGCAAATCGACTGAATATTCTCTCTGACTCAATTCAGTATGCTACACCTGATATTTTCACACATTTAAATTAAAGCCTAGACACACCTTGGTCCCTGGCCTGCCCCCACTAACAGCAATATTCCCTGCTTCACCCGGGGAAAAGGATCATTTTACAGTTACAAATCAATTTTCTCCACTCCCTGTCAGCTCTCTCATCTCCGTTTTCTGAGAGGGATTTCATATAATCCACAGATATCTGGATGCCTGCTATCTTTTCATATTCCTCGCAGTACTCCGAGTTCCCATGGTGCTGAATGGCTCCCAGAAGATACTTCCTCTCTCCGTCTGCCTACTGATGAGTTAAACTAACAATGCTAATACATGTGCAACTCACATGGATTCCTCTATGCATGTGGTACAGTATAGCTATCTGAATATTGTTGAAATCAAAGTGTCTACTGAGCTGGAAAATGTAAACAAACAAAAGCAAAAACAAAGTATAAATTACCTGTTTCAATTCAAGCCCAATGGAAAATCATGAATTGTTACATTCAATGCGACACAATTACAGCATATGGGTTAATATGCAATATTTGGTATATGTCAATGCATCAATAATTTAGAGCAAAAAGAGACCATTGGGACCAATTACTTATTTTTATTTTAATAATTCAGGATAAAAAATAATATATATATTAAATTGAAGCCTTCAACATTTTCAATGAGCTTTTTCTACTTGCAAGGGTTTGATATGTCGAGCCAGCCATTAAAATGAATTGGGTAGAAACTCTACTGTTACCTGAGAAGGAGCTTATTTTGCAGTTCTCTATCAATTTTGGCTCACAGTAAAGGGTTTCCTGCAAGTTATCATTTTTGAAAGGGGCACTGCTTGGCCTTAAATAAAAAGTGCCCCGCTAACATCGGAAGAAAGTATAATAAGTCTCCAAGATAGATGCTGAATTACTGCGATCACGTTTATACCATTTTCTTGTACCTAAATGGTTAAAAAAATGAAATACATCATGACTTTGTATTTGTGAGGTCAGAAGGTGACATACCAATGATCAATACATAGTAGGTTAATTTTCCAGTTAATAATCAGAGCTGCATGTTGCAATACTGGAGGAAAAAGTGAACATTCCGTCATTTAAATGGTTGGAAAAAGACAAGGCAAATGGCCCTGTCAGTCACAGTCAGAGGACACAGGTGACAAAAACTAAAAGCATAAAACTGAAAGAAACTGAAAAAAGACCAACAAAATTAACAGGATAAAGCACCATCTTGGATAAGGGAATTACTTTATTTTAAGATTTATTGAAGATCAAAATAGTTACCAACTGTTTTTCTGTGGATTGACTAATCGATTAGTCGACTAATTGTTGCAGCTTACGCTCCATAGCTACCATTGAATTGTGTATGTATAGATTTAGAATAGACATGGAGCTGCGCTCTGCCATAGTGTTGTGGTTCTGATGACAGCGGGTGTTGAAGGTGTGGGCTAAAGCAGAGCTGTTAGGAGAACTGTCATCTCGGGACAATAGAAGACTATAAGACTCAAACCAATTCTCTCAGCAAGAGAACAAATCTCCGCCTGTCAGAGAGATGCTGCGAAGAAAACTTCATCCATCTGTCAGCCAGAGTGCCCCTTAATGGCTCTGCCCTTGCTGAAGAGGGCCGGAAAAAATACAAGGACTGTTCCACACATCTAAATAACAAATCTCTTTCAGGTTCTCAGCTCTCAAGATTCTGGAACTGTCACAGTGTTTTTTTTAATGTGAAATATAAAAGATCTATGAAAGGGTGATAAATAATGCAGCACCAACATACAATTATTTGTATACAGTATATATACATTTTTCAACCTTGTTAACCAATATCATTTCCAGTTAAAATAACATGTTTAACAGTAGCATGTTAAAAAAGATTACAGTTTACTAATTTTAGGGGGATTCCTGCCAAAACATTGGAGTGTAAAAAGGATTTTAACACCACTCTACTCTCGAATACAAAATTGTTTACTGTATAGCTATGTGGATGCTTTAGCAAGTAGATTGTTTGGAATTATGTGTCACACTATATAAAACCTTATTATTGAACATCAGGGCTGATGTGAATTACATCAATGTGCTTAATATATTGGAATATATAGAAATGTATAGTAAATTGTGTATTGAAAATGAATCAAGTCTCAGTATAGGATATATAAAAAAATGCTTGGTGAGATAATGATACGCCACAGCAAAATCCCCCCGCCAACAGCAACTAGGAGAACATGGAAACATTTAAAGATATTACGGTTAAGGATGATAATGCCCAAGGACAAAAACGTTTTTCATAACTTCCACTTGAAATTCAACGACAGATGATCACATCATTCAACCATAAGAGCTTTAACCCAATTGCTCCCAAAAAAGCCTCAATTCCCTCACGAAGCAGACTATGTTTTCAAATGCCTAAGATCAATTTCCACCACACCTTGTTTTCATTGTCACTTGAATAATAGTGAGGGAAGAAGTTGAGAAAAGGTCAGGATTGGTTAAATTCAGAGAAGAGGCAAATTCTTTGCGGGAGGAAAACAAAACGGTTTTCAAATGGCTGGGTCAAAGTATATCAAAACAGGGCAGTGTCAAGAGTATGTCATAACAGCTGAAAAGGAAAGCCACACATTCAATAAAGTGAAACCGCTGATATTTTAATGACGTACCCTAATTTGCAAAGGAAATACGGTCCTAAGCAGTTTCAACTTACATTTCAGACCAACCATCCAAAGAAAACAAAAAGGATAAGAGTGGAGTCCCAGGGAGAGTAACACCATGTTCTCCAGGAAAGAATAAGCTCATTGAAAGCCAGAACAAGGGAACATTGAAAATGTGAGGATAAAAAAGTGGCACACTTAATCACCTTCTTCCTGTTAAAACCACTAATAACATCTAAAATACTCAGATGTCATTAGACCCAATGGGAGGGAAGGAAACCCTACACCCAAATTGTGATTGCTTAGCCCTCAATGCATTTAGCATAAGCAGCAATGCAATTCCATTAGCACGCCTTATGCTCACGAGAATGTGAATACTACCGACTATGGATTATCTAATGTTCATTTTAGAAAACTTTATGCAACTATAAAGAAAGTTCAATCTACCTTCAGACTGCAGTTTGTCAAACGAGAAGCAAAACATATTTAAACGAGTATAACTAGGAATAATTCACCCTTAATGGGCTCAAGGAGTTTTGAGTAAATGGTAAAACGATTAGCCACCCCATTTTAATACCAAATGAATCTCAAGTCGTCTATAAGAGTCAACTTCCCTGCATACACTGTATGTACCACAACTTCTTGCATACTGATACATGGTTTTGGTTCTCATTAATCAGGTGAAGATTTTTGGTTATTTGCTTTATTCAAGCATGAAATTAACAATCCCCTAAATTACAGTCCCTTTGAAACTGGTTATGCATGATTTAATGTAAGGGATGGGTATTGGCACGAATAACAACCTAAATAAATGGATTGGATACCAGCCAGACATGCCACATGAAATAAAATGTGGTCCTTTTTTATTTATTTTTAATACCAAGACTTAAGTGAGATCATTGTTGAGGAGCAAGATGACACATGGCGATTACATGTCAAACTGTAGTCCATATAAACTAACAGTAAAATTATCATGAAAGGAACTAACCATGACTTATCAAATGCATCATTTGTGCTCACTCCCTGTGAAACCATTTGTTATGACCTGGCTCAAAAGGCCACAACGAAGAGGAGAAACACCATATCAACGGTTAGCAAAATATGTTTATTTGCACAAACAATTAAAATCAACCAAATTAATTAAGTGCAAAGTAAGTAAAGTATGAGGTGTGGACGTCAGTGGTATCAGTAGTGTAAATGCAGGGTGAGGGTTGCATGGACATGTATGTGTGAGGGTGTTGAGGTGCACAAAGTGAAGCAACTGAAATAACTGATAGCCACTCAACAGAATCGGGTGCCTGCAGGAAAAAGCAGAGGGGAAACAGAGAGGAGCAGAGAGGCTTTAAATAGCTGCAGGGCACCAGACCCAGGTGCCCTGAGTTACTACAATCAAGGCGGCTGGATGCAGCACAGCCACACCCTCTCAAGATTAACCCACAGGGGCATTACACCATCCCACCCAAATACAACCTTGTGGGGAGGGTCTCAATTCCCCACATGATACAGTCCCCCTGAAGAGTCCTTATATTTATATCCATTGTCAGTGCAAAGCTGGAGAGCCGTGCTGGCTCATAAATCTGGCCGTGCTTACCCAGCAAAAATGTCCCCCTCATTAGAGCTCCACACCCTGTGAAGGGTCCTGAAATACACAGCGCGGAATTCATGCCAATCAACCGGGAGCAGGAGGACGCTGCTGGGGGCTTTGACACTTCACAGATGTCTAATCTTAGATGGATATATCATTTCATTACACAACTACTTTACAACTGTAGATCAATAATCGAAGGTTAACACATAAAGACAGTGATAATTACTTTTGATTCAGTAAAATTATTCTGATAGTAATTCAATAGTGAAAAATAAACTATGCATCCATCTGCATCCTAAAGGCCGAGACACACCAAGCCGATTATCACCCATTGGTCAATTTGGAACCATCGCTGACAGCCATGTTTTTAGAGTGTCCTGCAATGTTGGCACTTTTCAGCGATGCAGAGGGCCTCTGCAAAATAAATCACTCCGATTGGCTGTTCAGCTTAAGCAGCTCCTGCATAGGAAGAGGATTGGACATGAGGAAAACAAACAACTCATTTCAAAACTGTTCTTTCGATATCTCACCTTATCTCATCTGATTATTCTAATACTTACAAGGCCATGGTCGTCTGGAATGAAGCTAAGTGGGGAGTGAGAGTGGTTTGAAGACGGTTGGCGAATGCTGCTTTGTTTTAATGTACATATTTTAACAGCTTGTTTATCTACAGTGATATGGTGTCAGTTTTCCCTTTTTGAATGACAAATGCAGACTACCGGCGCCTGCTAATATAAAGTTATTTCCAGTCAAGCAGGCAGTAAACATAAGTAATAGTTAGCCGTGGTCTCTGCGTTGTGTTAAACTTCTTGGCCGAGATGCAGGCAACATGAGGAGACACAACAGTGGGCTGTGTTGCCACTAGTTCTTTGATGTCTGTTTAGTGTGTCAGAGCCTTCATGCCTTTCTTCTGGTATACGCTATATGCATTTAAAACACATTTAAGGCTTATGAAAAATTCACAGCGCTGTGATGTCCATTTTGATTACCACACCCAATTGATTGGCTTTATCCTGCACCAATGTTGCCCTGTGGGTGGATACGCCCCATCTTTGAAGCCCAAACCAGAGCCACAGGGAGGTCTGGTATAAAATAGGCTCAATCTGTCTCCCCCTCTCCACCTCCCACACCAAGCCTTAGCCCTTCACTCAAGCTTCACTCTCTTCTCTTGGGGGAAACATGTATGTCAGAGACAGCAGGTGTGAAGTGAGATTAGAAAAGCACAGGAAGAGGAGGAGGGGAGGGAGGATGATAATGGGAAGGGAAGTGAAGAAAAACACAAGGCTAGTGTTGACAGCGCATGTGCCCGTGTCTCACTTTGTATGCAAGCAAGTTATGTTTAAGTTAATTCAGTATGCTTGTGTAGCAGCTGTGCACATACACTGCTAATAGCCTTTGTTTCTCCTCAGAGAATGTCAGTCATCAGGCCCATATGATGGACAGCTTGGTGGCTGGCACCAGTAGATGAAGAAAGCTCCCAGGCCATCCACTCCTCAGAGAAGCAATTATCTCCTAGCCTCAGCTCCACACTATGGGTCTGCATGAGAATGAGCCCAAGGCCATGCCTCCATGTCTGGCATCCTCTCTTTAGAGATGCACACCACATACACATACAACACGCAGAGAGAACGATGAACAGCCCGGCTCTACAAAAGGAGGGAGGCAGACACGATACTGGTGCTCTCCTCCAGTGTTTAAGTTTCTTGAAACTGACCTGCTGGAACGGCTAAATGTATGAGAAATGCAGCGTGTCAGCACAGGTGTAAAGTAGGAAGCCTGGGGCTAGAATTAAAGCCACGAAATTGACAGGTGAGGCCCTATGGCCTATGGCCAAGAGCAAGACCAGGTAAGCATTTCTACAGCAGCCCGAGGGTCAAATGAATGTAAAATATACCTGGATCAGGTCAGTTTTGACATACAAACTTAGAGTGGCCTAATAAGTATTTCATGGTTGTTGAACTCTTCAGGCTGTTACTGCACAACACGCTCATTACATGATGTCTGATATAGTTATCAAAAGCAGCATGAATTGTTTTTTTAAATATTTGTTAGCAAATCAAAGAACCCTATTCTTAATAGGAACATTTTAGATAATTTGATGATGATGCCACAATTTGAGCTTTGGTTAAAACAAAAACTTTAGATTGAAAAAAAAGTGAAATCAATCTTGTTTGGCATGAACAGCAGGCACATATGGCACATTTAAACAAACACAAAACTACAGTCAATATTAGCCTGTTTGCTTATTTGCTTGCCCAGCCCATCACTTACATTGGTGTGTTGTGTCTGTGCCCAGAACAAACAGTATTTCAAGAGAATGGATCTGAACCAGCTGAAGACGCCTGCACTTCCTGCCTATTTCTCCTGAGAAATAACTGCAAACATTATCACAGCTGCTCTTTCTATTTATTCCAAATGACAATGAATAGCAAAGTTCTCCAGCGCACTGATTTTCCTTACTATGAACTAAGGTTTAAAAGAAGAGTGGGTTATTTTGATAAGGTCAACAAAAGATATTGAAAGGTGACCATTTGACTTGTATCTTTTCATTCTGCCTAGATACGTTGGTTGTTTTTTTACCAGAGAGCATGGAGTTAAAACTCATTTGTTGTGTTCTTGTCTTATGAGTGAGCATTTATGAATGAAAAATAAATGACTTTGACCATTTTTTTTAATTAGGTTATGCCAATAATTATATAGAGTTTCTTAAAACGGTATTTTTGAGGCCGGTTATAATCAATTGAAAATGTTGTATCGGAATATTATTATTTTTCCATAAACATTTAGCAGTATCGAATGTATTTACTACAAATATTTAAGATGCATCGACACTTGTGTGATTTCTTGTTAACCATCAGTTAACATTATTACCATATTGATGTGGCCCATTTATCCATATAGCTCTAGTCATAATTTAAGTATGAAGCCCTTAAACATCCAAAATACCAAAATATGAAGTTCTACAAACCAAAACATTGTAACTAAATAAAGTAAGAACAAGTGAGTAACAGTGTGTAACAGTCTAAACTATAACACTATAATATGTAAATGAGCCCTTTCATGCTCGCACTGATTTCCAAAGCGACATCGTTATTAAGGGGCAACGACACTGCACACTGACAGTCATGATTCAAGGTAGACCATTTCCTCTAACATCTGTTTAACTTTCCACTAAACAAACGTCTGCAGAGATGAGCAAACAGAAGCCTTTTCTAAAGTTTGACATGGCAAATGACCAGAGAACTCACAGTGCATATATAGAATCAGTGATCAGAGTCCTTGACGTTGCTGATGAACTGACGGTCAGTGAACCTGTTGCACAAAATCTTCTACAGATGTGTGGAAGCGCCAATGAGAGCTTCGGTTCACAGAGCAGCAGCCCCCGTTTTGTTTTTGTAGACTACTAGGTGATTTCTAGGAAGGGATTTGCTAGAATACACTGACTTTTCTCAACAAAGCTCAACAGCTGCGTAGATCTGTCACAAAAAGGGTAAGGCTAAATAGACATAGCAGAGATTATAACAAGAATGTGTGACCAACACTGACTGTGGCAGCTTTTAATACAAAAATTGTATGTCTTTCTTTGTCAAACAAGGAAGCGCCTCAGGCCAGAAATGAGCCCAAATTCCTTCCCCTTTGTTTCTTCTTCCCTCTTCTTTTTGTCTCCACCAACTTTATTGTTGCTGCTGTGTACTGTGTAGACATAGCTGACAGAGAGACGACACTTAGCACACAGATACACACATAGCAACTCCTGCTTCTCTGTGTGCTCTGCTAATATTTACACTGCCAGGCCGAACACTGCCACTATTGAGTTTGGCCATTCAAAATAATGTTTGACTTGTATTAGAACAACAGTGAGGGCGCAGCGTCTGGGCAATAAGGCCACCGCTCCTCAGGTTGAGTCCAGATAGAAAGGCAAAGACTGAGGGTGTGGACTGATGTCATCTTTTTACACTCGTTAAACATTTAGTGGCTTTTTTGTGTGGGTTTGTTCTTTGTTCTGCTCTTTTAGATATGTGGAGGTGTGTGATTTGACTAATCTGTGTGGCTGTATAATCTGACATTTGCTTTGTTTCTTGTTCACAGTGAGCAAGACAAAGTCGTGAAGGCTAAAAAACAAAAGACAGAATCATTAATATCAGATTTAGTTTTATCAGGTGTTATTCACAGAGCTGGTCTACAAAGGAAAGATTATTGCAAGGGACATTGTTTGTGAGGAAAACAAATCAATTTGAAATAAATGACACCAAATCAATGAGTGAGGTGAGGTTTTGCGGAACAACCTGAACTGACCTGAAGAGTAATTCCGTTGCCTTTATGAAACATTAGCCTGAGATTGTATTAGTCCAGGCTAAGTGTTTACAGCCTTTGATAGCCAGCAGGCGGAGTTTATCGTCCATACATTTGTCATCATCATCATCATCGCTACAGGAGGTCATAAAAGTTTACAAACAGGTTATTCAGTGTCTAGTGCGTGAGTGTTAAGCCGACCCAATGTGTCTTCGATGATCAACAAAGCTTACAGAATTCTCTCAAACAAAGAAACCTGCCCATTTTACAATATCCTCCACAATAAGCCCTAACCCTGTTATACAATGGAGATGGATAAAGAAAGACTGACAGAAAAATGCAGCTAATACAGAGAAAGATCAAAGGAGTATGGTACAGCGAGATGTTTAATATATGTGTGAGAGCAGCAGCGGTGGGGGTGGGGCAGGACAGGTACACAACATCGGCTACTGCTGAGCATCTTTCATGGTTAGTACTGCCATCTCCTGGTGATAAATATTTGGAAATCACAATGGTTTAGCACAATGTCAATAATGGGTTTTACCATCAGATGTACTGAAATGGAAGGTTTAACAAATATATAAAGGATTTGCTTGGGTAAGGTCATGTCATGTTGAATATACAATATCGAAAAAAAACAATTTAATTAACAAACACTTATGCCTGTGAAAGACTAGCACATGCTTCTTTGAATTTCTGAACGGATTAGAGATTCATTTTTTCTTTTTGTATTGACTTCAGACAGACTTGTAAGCCCTCATTGAAGCCCCTCATGCACTTGTTCTTGTGACTGTACGGTGTTCTTTGTGGCCATCATTTTGTGTTTGATTTTCCCCAATTGTTTTTGAATAAACAGACTGTGGAAACACATTTCCTGAACAGTAAATGATCCATCGCTATCTAAATAGTGGAGGTTGCAGATGAAGTAGCATGAAATTGTTTAGTTTTTGAAAAGTAGGAGATGAAAGCACGTAGGTGAACTGTCAGCTGATGTCAGATCCATCAAAGCTGTTGTAATGGAAGTCGCCAATTAGGCCTCTCAAAACTGCAAATTCTCATGTTCTTCATCTTAAGCAATAAATGCAATTGTTACATTGCAATGATGGTAAAACGACTGGCTGCGTTCTGAAGAGTGTACATGGGCTCTGTCCTGTGATCTAACCTCAGATTTCCCTTTCCTGTCCAAAAGAGATGTTGGCTTGTTCAGGTGTTCTCCTGCAAAGTTCAGTCTTACTTTCTTCTGGCTCATCTCACAGTGAGATCTCCGGGATTTTGTATTATGCAGCCCTCTTTCACCGAGTTGGCAACAGATTGTCTGGGTTTGAATGGATTTACCTTGCGCCTGAAGGTCAGCTTGAATCTGCTTGGCAGGTGACTGGAGGTGCTATCTCTGGTATTTGAGCAACATTTGATCCCTGGCCACATTCTGAGAACTAAACTTATGTGCCATGGGCCATAAACATCACAATAACATGTGGTGAGAACAAGAACACAGAGTTATCTGAAGGTGAAGTCCTGATAAGGTCTTCAATTGGTTAACATTATGTAATTTCTCTATTATATTGATGTACAAAGTAGCACAAAAGTGGTCAAATAAGTGTTTTTTATATTTTGAATTGCAACTGATTATTTAATAATACTGAATATATCGTTTTTAAGTGAAATATGATATTGACATGCAAGGATTCACATTGTTATCAGAGTGATTTGAAACGCTGTGTATAATGGTGCAAACTTGTGTCAAATATTTAAAGAAAAAAAATGCTTTTAAACGAAAATATTTGCTGAAGCTATCAGAAACCTTTGCATTGACTTCAAGGTGTTTGTGAAGGTGTTCCTCAAATACAAGCTGGTCAATACCAACTGTGTGACTGTCCAATATCGCTCCCTCACGGAGGCAATTATCCCTCGATTTTGGCACACGGCTTGACAGTTAACATTTTATTGTTGGCGGAAGCCCTTTTATTTTTTTTAAGACAAAGCCTCTGCAACACCTAACTGTTTTCATCACACCACTACCAATAAAGGTTAGACAAATATTAGCTTTGGCAGGACATGACAGCCTCTCAGAACAGTGAAAGTCATTTGGCCATATTAAATGGTTTATAGATTTAACAACTATAAGAGAACAAAGACAAAGGCAACGGAAGAGAAGGGGAGGTGCTAGGGAGGGTGGAGTACACTGTTCATTGTTTAAGTGTGTTTTAGAAAATAAAGGTAATGCAGAGCAAACATGGATATTCAAAGTCATAAGTTGGCAAACCTTCGATAAAATAAAATAGTCTGGACAGAAGGTTTTATTAAATAAAACACATCACAAAGTAACCAATAGGTACACATAGTATGAACTGCTGAAAACGTATAATAACCGAGGTTTTTTGCTTTCTTTTCTGAAAATATTGTCCTCCCCCAATTAATTGCTGACATTTCAAAACCACGTCACAAAAAAATAGGTCTACTGAGGCGCAGTTAGATGATCGTACTTTGAAAACAAACATCAAGGTTAGCTAGGTTCCTAAGGTAGAAAAGTGCTTCATTTATTTTATAGGGACATTTTTGGGTGTACTCAACAAAAAGGTACTCATATGCAAAAAAAGGGAGTATTGCCCTCTATTATATGTGCACTCACTTTCAGGTTTTACATTACATGCTACTCTAGCAGAGCTGATGGCTCATCTCAGGTTCCGACCGCTCAGGTTTACGCTCCAATGAACCCCAAGTTTTCAGTAAAATTACTTTTGAAACTCAGCTCTTGCCAAATATCATACATGTGGTGGACTCAGTGGTAAAATCCAAAAAAGGGTTTCCTCCTCAAAGACATTTTTGCCTCTGTCTTAAGTGCTCCAGTGTTGGTGTTTTAAACTTGACAATGTGTTTCTAAGTGTCTGAAATACAACGGAAGTCATTTCTGAGGCTTTCACTAATCACTATCATCATCTCTAGCAATGTATATTTTTTATACAACTTTAAATGTTAAGTAGCATCTGACATGAAAGCTATGCCATTGTCAATAGCTAATTACAGGGTTATTGTGTGATCTCTACTTAACACAATCAATGTGACAATGTCGGCTTTGCTAGAAAGAGCTTCTCTAAAATACCCTCCACAAAAAAAACTCAGTATGCTATTTTCTTGTAACCAGTGTGAGCTCAGTTGAAAAGGAAAGCAATTATGTCTCTTTTGAAAAGCCACTTGGACAGCTCTTGTGGCAGCCTGTGAGTAGCCCCACTCATACATGACTCATTTCTACTCATTTTCATCCAGCGACTGAAAATGCACCACACTCTACTGCTCCTGCCAGCTTTGGTGCAATTATACTCGGGGCTCCTCCATACACTTATCTTCTCCATCTGAGGTCAACTCAGGCTCCAATAACCACATGCTTTACAATCTAGCGTATGGAATCGTAGTATATTTCAACAGAAGAAAAAAACATTGTCAGCTGATGTCCATTGTCCAGTTCTTATTAAGGGTCAAGATTTCAACGTATAAAACTAAGATCTAGCCAGTTGAGAAAAAGTCCAACATCAAACATGCCATTACTTATTTTATCCATGACAGACATGTGAAAAACTGGTTAAATAAATAAGGTTTTAACATTAGCTTGATTGTGATGTTGTACTTTATATAACATTCTGTTTATGCACAGATTTAAAGTCTAAAATATTATATCTGACAAAATTATGGTTGGGCGAAAGCGAACATTTGGAAGCACAACAGAGACACAATCATATAAATATGTAACTAAAACAACAACATTTAAAGACCGTTAGGTTAATGGATAAACAATTCTCAATAATAACTTGATTACTTAAAACAGGAAATATTAAAATGATAATACAATCATGTACTTCCTAAAAATAGAAATCATATGAAATGTGTGCAGGTATAGAAGCGTGTGTTTTTCTTCTTCTTGTCTTACAGTAAATGCCACTGACAGTTAATAAGAGCAAAGGTGCAGAGGGCCTTTAAGTGCAGTTTCCAAGAGTGGAGTTAAACATTAATATCATATAACCATAAACCTAGGTGTCATGTATTTGGTGAGAACAGCTATGCAGTGTTATCTTGGCCAAATGACTTACAATCCTGTCCCACGCTGTAAGATATGCCTTGAAGATTGATAAGGATGAAGGTATTTAATAGGGATGTTAAAACAATGAACTGGAGGAAAAGCAAACAGTACAGGAGTCTGTGGTCGCTCCCAACCGATATTTTCAGCCATAAAAACAGGTTTCTTGATAAAAAGGGGGATTACCAAGTAAACCTTAATCCTATAAAAGTAGTAACATCATCACAGAAGTAAAGCAAAGAAACCCTATTGATACTGTCCCAGCTGTAGTTTTTTTTTAAGTCACACCTACACACTTGTCTCAATTCTCCTTAATTTTAACTTGTCAAAGCTTTCCCAGTATCCTGACCTTGTACATATCAGATAGCTTTTATTTGCTAAACAACAACAGGGAACACGATTTGCCATTGTGAAATGATAAATAAGTGACTTATTCTATGATTACACAGATGTCGGCACATTTTATTAGCCATTTTCACAGACGTAAGCCACATCAAACACTCCTAAATGCAAACACAGAGTACATTAGGTGGAGCTACAGCTATGCTTTTTGAAGATAAGAAAGAATGGTTGAAATACCAATGTAGTCTTCTCTTTTACTCCTAGCTGCCCACAGTGGCCAGGGTCCCTGCCATAGAGGGATTACTCTCACAGCCAGGGAGACCAAAGGACTGAACTCAAGCTTTAAAATAATTTTTTTTTAAAAATGGATCTCAAGGTCAACACCAACGCTCACCTGAAACAAAATGTTTGGTCCGGTGCCTTGCTCAAGGGCACCACGGCAGGGGTCAGGAGGTGGACTGGGACCTCTCCAAGTAGCATTCCACACTCCATATTTAGGTCTGGTCGGGGGCTTGAACCGGTGACCCTACGGCTCCCAGTCCAAGCCCCTAATGACTGAGCCACTGCCGAAAATGTTTGAAATACAAAACATTCTGTAAACTTCGCGGCCATAACTGGTTTCTGGCTGCCAGTCTGGCATCCATTTCTAAAAGCTACTTGTTGGCTCTTAAAAATCGAGCACAAAGCCTTAAGCAACCTTTCTGGAAAAAAACATAACACTTGGTCGCCTTTTTTCCACAGAGCACCTTTTAATGAATATGGGACTCAATCACTGAAGAGTGGTTTTATTTTTGCATAAGCAGAGGGCTGAGAGTGCTGAGTGACATAAAGTAGAAAAGATAGAGGCTAGTGCTGAGTGCAGTGATGCGGATAGCTCATTTGTATTAATAATGTCAGTAGATCAATTTTTTTTTTAAATGTATTTTGTATTTTGTAGTGATGTATGGACACCACAACGGCATAGTAAAACGCTCCCAAAAGTAAACAAGGAGACCGGGACTTTTAAACACGGATGATAAATAGAGTGATAGAAAACCACACAAACTAGACATTAATGAGTGAGGGTCGATAAAGATCAGTCTCAACTCTGTCATCACAGAGATGGCACAGCCAGTAAAAGTCAGCCCAGGATTCACAGCGCCTTAGCAAAACCACTAACAGCTGCAGAGACCGAGAGCTCTGCCAGGAACACAAGGAAAACATTCATCCCACTTTGCCTGAGAGTGTTTATCCCTCAACAATGCCTTCCAATATTTCTGTGGATGCAAAAACCCAGAGCTTTCATTGTTCTTGGCAGGGACCCCCGTGTCCTGGTTGGTGTTGACGAGGAACCGGCTTAACGGCAATCACTTGCAAATGTATTTATCTTTTACAGCTCATGAATACAACCGTGTTCTGCCAAGGCTAAAGCCAAGGAATGTGAGGCCTTTATTTAGAATTCCTTAAGAACAATTAATTTGACTTGCATCATATCTTTTCATGCTTTATTATGGGTACAACCCAGGTGACTCAATGCATTACAATACAGTCTATGATTACAACAAGCTATTCTTATAGTTGGTGGGCTTTAAAGCCAAATAATCATTACCCAAATACAGAGCAATGGGATGACAAATGAGGCCTGTAAGTGAAACAAAGCCAGATTAGCACATTTCTCTCCTCTGACTAAATACAGGGAGCATCTTTCTGTGTGGATAAAGGGTAAGGCCCTGTGTAATCTATTTATAGTATTTATTTCTATTATGTTTCTGCTGTGGCACATGGTGTAGCCCTGCTCATCGCTAGCATTCCTGAATGTGATTTTATAGTCAAATTCAAAAGTTATGGATATGGTATTAAGACTGTGTCACAAGCGGATGCACTTTTTGAGAGCAGCTTCTATTTCTTAATGGGAGCAATACGGTGGCGTATAAACCACGGCACATTCAGTAATGTGGGGATTATGGCTACAGAAGGGTTTTGCATAAAACCAAGGATGGGAAACATTGTCTCAGTTTACCTTTCCTTGCTCTTAGCTTCAACTGCCTGTCTCACTAAAAAATACTAAAGAAGAATTCAAAAAACTATTTCAAGTAAAAACAAACAAGTTATTTAAAGTCGGCATGCCAACCTGCTGACATGTAACAGTTTTAATGTTTACCATTGCAACCATCATAGATTATCGTCTGAGTATGCTAACATTAGCTAACTAGCACTTAAAGGTCACTTATTATGCAAAATCCACTTTTTCATGTTTTTTTGTACATAAACATGTTTAAAGAGATTTCTGAAAGTTTCAGGAAAAATCGTTATCTCTCTTTTTGTCCTGATCCATTTATATAGAAACCTGTCTGAAAATGAGCTGATCAGATTGTGTCCACTTTATGATGTCATAACGTTTTTTTGGCTTGTGTAACCATTAGCCAATCACCAACCAAGGTAACCCCCCCCCCCCCCGAAAAAACAAACAAAACGAATATCCGAATAACAAAAGTGAAACCCGAATAGTACTCCAACTAACGAATATTCGGATATTCGGGTACAGCCCTACCTCCTAGAGCACCATTGTGTTCTTTTTAACCAAATATCTCACAGAGGGCGTGGGGAGGGGCTCCTTATTTTCATCTCAAGTAACAGACAGAGAATCAGCACTTTTGAAACAGGGCTGAAACAGAGGGGTTTATGGGATGCTGCAATGCATGATCTGTTTGGTATTTCAGCCAAACCCTTCAGAGACATGTTTTGTATATATCTGGGACCTATAATATATTGATGAAAAACAGTATAATGGGGACCTTTAACACAAAGCAGAGCTGAGGCCAATGGGAATGTTGTTAGTCTTGCAGGTATATGTATTTGGTACCCGAACTAGTGTTCAACACATTTCCATTTTTATTACAATTCACAAGGGAGACATGAATGTCTGTATCCATTACAAATTTCAACCAGCTGTTGGCACAATATCTGGACCAAATTATACGGCAACCCATTTGTGATTGTCAAGATTTGTTGGACCAAAGCAGTGAACGGACCAACAGTTGGACCACCCAGTCACCGTCCCCAGAGGCACACAGCGTGGCTAAAACGTTTTGCTGTGAGGAAGCATTGTGATCCTTTCAACTCATCAGATAATGTTCATACTAAATAAACCGCTGAGAAATACATTTTATCCACTATTGCTTTAAAAGGAGTGCTTTCTCTTAATTATACAAAACATGTAGCAGCTGAGTTAAAGAATCAAGTCCACAAATACACAAGCAAAACAATGAATATCCAGGCCAACAAGCACTTCCTTCTCTGTGTAAATGATAATGCTCCAATTGCTGGAGCACATCTGCATCCCCAAGTCTCCTCATTCCAACATATTAGCTCCTAGACAGTCGCAGCCGTGACATATTGAGATGTAGTGCAAGAACTGTGCTCTGGGCACCGAGCGATGTGCAGCTAATGCACTTTGCTAATGTATTATTTAGAAAATGGCCTTGCTAATTGAGTTTTAATGTCAGTGGCCGCTCTCCCACATGTGTTTGACCGAGCAAAGGGGAAAGTTTGGATGTTGATAGATTACCGCTGGCCGCTGGTGGCAGCTCCAAAGGTCATGGGCATCGCAGGGGCAACCGCAACAACCTCATCGGAATTAAAGCAACCCTTACTGCTTTATTCACACCTGTGTACAGTTTACTTGTGTTTTGAATGGCAGATATTAATTTAAAAAAGCTTGCAATTTGATATTTGAGAAACACAGTAAACACTAGGTTTCCTCATTGATAAAATAGGCATAAAGTAAATGACAGTGAAAGCTTAAAATAAGATAATGCAGATATACAAACCACCCAGAAAATGTTATTTGCTACTGCAGCCACTCAAAATATGAAAAGCTCATTAAAAACATATCTAACACCGCTGCAGGGATAAGAGAAAACGGTTAAATGTTTGCGAGTTGTACTGAATCTAAGCTGGGAAACAGTACAAGGTTTGTAAGTTGGATTTTTGAATATGCACCCTGAATAAACAAGGAGACATTTGCATTTTAAACCGCAACACTTTCTGCGCCACAACTTTGTGGAAATCATTAGTTACACACTTCCTTGCAATTATTTTGCAAGTTCTCCCCACAAGTTGTCTATGATAGGAAGGCACAGAGAATGTTCTAGTATTTATGAGAATCACTCACCCAGAGCACAAGATAAAGCAGAGCAATAACTTATTTCTAAAAATCCCAACCGGCTAATTAACATTGTGAATTCAACCAGAAAGTCAGTATTCCTCTGACTCGAGTAATTGCATTGATGTGTGAGCCACAATTTAACGGCTCAAATAGAGAGCTGCTTTGGCTCCTATAAAAGTGCTATTTCCTCAACTCAAAGACTGTAACAAGGTTTTTTTTCTGTGGCATAATCAAGTTTAGCTTTACCTGAGCTCATTTGATGATTTAATAGACTTAAATGAGTTTTCCTCCCAAGGTTAATTATGAAGCATTGAATTAAATTTGCCACTATGCAATTGCTTATTTATCAAAATGTCTTCAGTTCTGCTCTGAGCTAATGTGATTATTGGATGGAACTGAATACCAGCCAAAGCGTGTTGTGTGCTAAAGCCTGCTGATGAGTTTGAAGGGTCACTGAAATGAACAGTGCTCGCCTCTAAAAACCAATGGATGCTAAGCATTTTTGTCATTGGACAATGTTTTGTCATTGGACCATCAGCAAGATGTTTATCCATTTGTCACATTTAATATCCTTTAGCTTTTTATTCTGAAAAAGACACTGGCCGAACACGGCTCAAGTGACCTCACACTTATATTGGAATGATGATTACATTCGTTTTGTAGCTCAAAATATCATAATCAGTCCTGCTAGAGTCTACATTTTTACCAATTCAAAATGTGTCTGCTTTTCTCTTCCTTCGCCTGAACCCAAGGACTGTCTAAATTGAAAATGATTTAAAGAAAAATGCAATCATAGCAAAAGGTAACCAAGGGAATGGACTTCAATGGGAGTCAATGGTCAATAAGATATATTACGAGAAAAAACGTAAAAGAATAACCAAATGTATGAAGCAACAACACCTAAATGAAAAAGCCCCAATGCTTTCACTCTCTTCAATGACTCATCCTGTCCATCTCTTTTATCAACATCTTCCCTTACAGCCCGATGGATATCTGTCCATCTCTCTGACAGACTTTTTGACAGGAGTTTTATAACACCGCTAACATTGTGAAGCACTGCTCAAAAAAGCCATCGTGGTGCAGAGAACAAGTGATTATATTATGTTGCAGCTCATCAACCACTACATGGTAAAAAAGCAGAGCACTTGATATCTCAGACAAGTGAGTTTAATGGCTGCCAGTGCTTGACCTTCTCCAAAGGGCTTCCACGTTAGTTACTCTCCAGCAATTCCAAATTGAAGCAGAGCCATAGAAACTAGCAAATATGTGTAGAGAGAAGAGAAAAGCACGTAAAAGAGAGAGGCAACACGAGAGACCCATCTCCTCCCTTAGGGTCTGTCTTCTGTCTCTCTGTAGTATAGCTGGCAGACTTGGGTATGCGTTTCTCAAAGTGATTGTAGTGTGACAGTGTGTTTCTGAATATTTCAAAGTTCAGAGTTTGTGGGTACAAGGAGGGACTGCAGACCTCCCCACTCAGCGGGGTTGGTCTGAAGGCTCCATCAACCGTAGTGGGCCCCTGCGATGAGGCTCTTTGCTATCAGGGGCATGGGTGTTGCTGGAGATTGGTCTGTGATGCTCACAGTGACAGCGCATCAGAGCAGAGCAGCAGGTGAAAATAATCTATCTTCCACTATGTGATTTATGGATGTAATTCCTCTGGTTCGACACCGGTTGCAGGAGCATCCTTGGAGAAATCTGTGAGGGGTAATAGACTTTGCAGGAGGACCAGGTGGATGAAAATGTAACAGCCTATAGCCTCAGAGTCTTTTTTTTTTTTGCATGACCCTTTAGCACAGCAAAGAAAAGAAAACGTGTAGCTTTAGGCGTATTGAGGTTGGTCGATACTGAACAATGTGCTGTTTAGCCTGACTAAACAACATATATGTCATCATCTGTTGAGAAGAATTTAAATTGAACCCCCATCTTCTTCTCATCGTCACAGTAACCGCCCCTGAACAACGTGCCATCACCCTCACCCTCCTTATGGCCACCCTGATGTTCATAAGTGAATCAATCGACAATTACAATTATGGAGAGTGACTGAGCTCATCCCTCAGGTTCCAGCGGCCGCTCGTGAACATGCGGCAGGTTCTGTAAATGGAACAATTAAGATAATTGACTGTACAGGCCCCATTAACAAAGCCTGCTTTCAGCTCCGAGCTGCCATTAGATTAATTCTCATAATGGGGAAGCCCTTGTTCCTCTATTGTTCTCCATTTGCCCTCTTCAGTCCAGGCGTCAGTCATCTCCTGTCAGCAAGGTTTCATACTGGACTAAGGTTACAATGATTTATTGAACTTCAAGAGTGAAGGACAGCAGATCACTGTGAAGGTGACAGGAAGCGGTGCGTTGCTCTAAGACATGTGTCTAGACTAAACTAAGATTTATTTTTAAATAACTGTGTGAATCTCAGTTGAATAGTTTTACCCACCATCCAAATACTATGAATGTTAAAGGTCTATGGAGTAGTCAGCCAACATACTAGAAAGATTAGTCAATAGACAGAAAAATAAATCGCCAACTATTTCAATAATAAATTAATTGTTTAAGCAATTTCTCATGCAAAAATGGCCGAGAATTTCGTTTTCGGCTAGTTTTCATTTCAACCTATATGCATATACATATGATAGGACTCTTAACACCTTTCTCCCTTGTGTGTTTAAGTTGTATCCTTTATGAGAGGGAAAACCAACACTAGAACTGGCAGGAAGGAGATCTTGTCTGACCCAAACCCGTTTAAGAAAGGTTGCCGTTCTGCTGCGACAGTGAAAGACGTTCCGTCATGTGAGACTCATTTAACTTAAGGTAACCTGCCAAAAGTGACAAAAAAATTATATTAATAAAAAGTATTATCTGCATACAAGTATAAACAATGCTGACTTAATGCTGCTCTGCTCAATTCCTTAATTAAATGTGTCTTGTGAAATAGTGATGATACTGAAATCTAATTCCGCAATGTTAATTAACTAGCAATGTGGTTGTTTCAATTACTAAAACTATTCAGGTAAAAAAAAAAATCCTATGCATCACATAACTTATTATTATTAACTTAATTCATATTAATTTTAAACACTTGAATCCACATAGGATAATTCACATAAAGTGCACCTATAAACTTAAGAAATATTAAAATACTTGCAACTTTAAATTAATAAAAGTTGTTCATAATATTTTGTATGACTGGTGAGGAACGTTTCTAGCCGACCTAACAATTACAAATGTATATAATTCAGTATGAGTTTAAATAATAATTCAACCGTAATGCAACAAACTGAATTGCCCCAGTTCATCTTTAAGCATAAAGGCTATAATGTAATAACAGGGTGCAACACATTTACAGCACTGCCCAACAAGCATTAAGTAAATAATGCAAGGATGTATCTATGTGGTGAGCCTGACCCACATCGTGTGTTGAATGTTGTGTTTTCAGTGCTCATGTTACAGAGAGCCAATCATGGCCTGTGTGTGAAAGAGAGGTCATTATCTTAGTAATATGAACTGTGTGCATATGTGTGTGTATTTTACTGGGAGGGGAACTCATTATGTCATGCTAGTTCCTATACCTTTCTTTTGGTTCAGTTTGAGGCTGAGGGAAAGTGTTATGTTACAAACACTACACACTCTCAGACTGTATGAGTTTCTGTGTGAGGCCACCCACCATATCTGCGTGTTAGTCCTCCACCTTCCTATGCCACCGCCTCTCAAGGTCTGGCACACATCCCTCTTATGTGGATGGAGCGTGGAGGTTAGGACTGAAGCCTCTGCTATTACATTTTCCTTTTCTTCTGATGTTATTCTACAGAACACCAGGCTCTCTTTTCTGCGGTCAGTGTCTGTCCAATTCATTCAAAGATGATATGCATTCCTCACCCGCACTGCAGGGCCAGCGGGACAGGTTGCACTGCCAAAGGCAAGGCGGCCCGGAAAGTGGTTGCACTTATTGGACACTGGTTTAGTGAAAATAAGGATGAAAAAAGCCATATAAGACCAATACCACAGTAGCAAATTGTGAAACATATTACTTGGCTGAAGGACAAGTATCATTTTTTTCCTTCAGAGGAAACAAGAGTACACAGCTGCTTCACGTTTGTCCTATTTCTGACCAACTGCAGCAAGAGCCCCTTCATGATGTCTGTAACAGAAGACAAACCAAATACCTTCAGAGTCAACACAACCCTGATCCCTCCTGCAGTTGGAAAACAAATAAACATGGGCTCACGCAAGGCAGCCCTGGCAAATCCAGTCAGGAATTTCAAATACTCCTGAATTTATTTTCCATGAGGTCTTTGGGGCAATCTTTGCTATCAAAGAGGTCAATTTTGCTTGGAAAGAGAAAAATATTGGGTAAATATTTTCAGGGAAACTGGTCATATTTGAAATGGAATTGCTTCCCTCACCCCCTGCCCTTCGTTGTACAAACACCTGCAGTGTACAAACGCAAACACACATCTTCGTTCTGAACACACACACACAGTTGCGCTTGAGATACAGATGCATAAACAAATGGCTTTAATTCAGACACAGTCTAGTTTTTTTGTCCCCTCTCGCCAGACGAACTGACACGCTTGTTTATTTTTCCCATGCCCACTTTAAAATTCCAACAACCCTCCCAACTGAGAAGGCCTGTGTGTGCCTGGCCAGGAGGACAAAAAAGGTAGGAAAATATCAACAAATCGTCACTAACATCAGAACAAAAACAAACAAACGCAGGAGAAAGGAGCTGCTAAGCAGGTCCAAGGCTTTCTTGCAGCAGAAATCCTTCTCATGTGGCTTCAGGCAGCCTGCCAGCCAAATCTAATATGGATTTATATACAAAGAAAGTGCTTAGTTTAACATAATGAATATTTAATCATGCATGGACCCTGTAAAGCAATTTTGCAGAAATAATTGAAAGCAGACTTTGTCTCCAGGCTCGGAAAAAAAAAAAGCAACAGCTAAACTGTTGACCCAAAGGAGCCCAAAAATCTCACGCTGGATTAAATGTTTACACTGCTGGCATACACTCTGATAAATGAGGTTAGGAATATGGGGTGGAATCAGGGAGTGTTAAATCTGCTGGTTCTGTCAGGGCGAGAGAACACAGGGACCTGGCTGTGCACGAAACACAAGCACTTGTTTGGCCGCGCCATCTTTCACCCCCAGCTGTCTTTATATCACCTTTATACACGGGAGGAACACTGAAATGATCTCATCTTGTCTCTCAAAAGCTTTGGACAAGGTTCATCACTGGCTGAACAACATTTGCTTACAGTTAAACGTACAAAAAACAGTATGCATGATGTTCAGTAAACGACCAGTCAAAATTGAAGGATCCAATGTGTGTTCCAACGGAGCAGAATTAGAAATAGACAGTCTCCCACTTCAAGTATCTTCGAGTCATACTGGACTCAAACTTGACTTTTAAGAAACATATTAAGAAAGCACCCAATACCATTAAATTCAACTTGCAACATTTTAAACAAATTAGACCTTTTTCTTAACTGTCAATGCTGCAAAGTCATACCTCCACTGTATGATTCTATCCCACATTGACTACTGTTCTGAGACTGCCAAGGCACACTGTGCCACAAACCTGAAACCCATAGAACAGCTGTACAAGAGAGCCATCAAGGTGTTTGACAGAAAGCCTTATTCATACCACCACTGTACCATCCTAGAAAAACATACTTTCTTGAGTTTTGACAATTTTAAGTATTTTAAAAGTATGTGCTTTGTTTATAAATGTTTACATGGACTGCCTCCCCCCCCCCTCCCTAGGGGAATTCATCCACAAAAAACACACTGGACGCTTCACTAGGTCAGAAACCAGAGGAGACTGTGAAGTCCACCATAGACGGACCACTTTTGGGCAAAATGTCCTTTCCGTTAAAGGCAGCTCTTTGTGGAATAGCCTCCCAACTGAGATACGGGATTGTCCCACTCTCAATAGCTTCAAAGGTTCACTCAAAGAATGGTTGAGAAACAAACAGACGTGCTATCACAACTAAATGCACTTTAATACAGGGGTATCTCCTCTTGCACTTTATGTATCGATGCTGCTATATTGTATTACCATGTCATAAATAAGTGTATTCTGCTCTGGCTCTTTTTCACTTTTCTTGCATTTCATGTATTTGTATTAGCTATGTTTGTACATTTCATTTTTCTTAAATGCTTTATGTGAGGGACTGCGGATGGAAAGTAGCTCAAAGCTAAATCCGGCATGTTTACACTTATTGTTTTAAGTGTTCATTAATGTGCAATGTCCCTACCAAATAACCGATTAAAATAAATAAATAAATATCACTTTCACTATCCTGCACATTAAGTGTCTGTATACTCATTCATTCGGTGAGCGGCAGGTGAGAAAACTGAAAGAAAATTCGTATTGCAAAACCACCTGCGTGAAATTCAAATTAACCGTCCTTCATAAGGTAATCAGCTAAGAATGGAGAAACTAGTTCGAGTGCGCTAGAATTTGAAAGTATGCAGCCGAAAACAATCTGCCCCTTCCTTCAGACTTCCTTACATAGCCCCTCCTCCAAAAGTCTGAAGGAAGGGGCAGATTGTTTTCGGCTGCATACTTTCAAATTCTAGCGCACTCGAACTAGTTTCTCCATTCTNTGAACTCAGCGCTTTTAATCTGAGCGCTGACCTGTTGACCGCTGTGCGAGGAGAAAGAAAGCACGCCAAGACACTAACAATTCACCCGGCTAATAGGAGAGAGCCTGAACACACAGGCGCTAGTCAGGGATGAGTCAGCACTCGCAAACAAAACAAAGTGGAGCCTCAGCATCAATAAGGCTTTCATCCATCTACCTGAAAGATTATTAATGGAGCAGAATCAGACCGCTTTGTTCTTCAACATGTGGGGATGGGACATTTTCTCTGGTCATTTTCATATAAACTTGGAGATGAAAACAGTTCCTCTGCTTTCAGGTTGTTGTCCTTGTTGTTGTTGTTGTATGAGCTTATAAGACTCAATCAAAGAAGCTTTCAATCATTTCAATGTTACGTTGGATAAACACCAAGTCATACTTTAGATCTCATTTTCTTCGTCTCACAGCTTCATCTCTATCTTCAATTCCTGGATTCAGAAATCGTGAAATAGTGTCAGTATTTACAAGTATTAGGGCCACAAAACAAGAATTAAATGAAGAAGTTGTAATATTTCAAAGGTAAAGTCCTAAAATTATCTGGAAAATAGTAACATTATTGTGATGAAAACTATTGTCTTTGGCAAGAAAATAGTAATTGTACAATTCAGTATAGTTCATGCTGTATCGTTGAGACATTACTACTTAAGGAAAAGCTACCTAGTTTAATAATCATCATATACTACATTTTGTTATCAGAGCAAAGCATGCTATGACTTTATTCCTGTATTTACTTTGTGTCTTCAAACATGTCTTTCTCTCATAGAATTATGCCTTTTTTCTCCAGTTTACATTTTTGTCAGATTATCTTGATTTTTCCAATCTTGCATAGGTTTACACTGTGGATGGAAGGAATGATTGTAATATTCAGTTGTTTTTATTAAAAAGAGAAGAGGTATGAGTGCACATTTATAACCTTTTTTTTTGTTCCTCATTTCCTGGTGGTATTTTCTTCCCATGAACACTCAACAGGAATGGGGGTTTTGTGAATGAATAACTGTCTTTATTTTGTTTATACCAAAGTCATGGATTCAAGTTTATTTGAATGTTTCTATTTTTGTGCAAACCGGTTTCAATTTAGCATTTACTGATGTAAGTATCTTCGGAGACGTCACAGAGAGACACTGCCTTTTGAGAAATGTTGGTTTTTCAAATGTAGGTTGAGTAGATGATAGTCATATAAGACGTGCTTATCGTAAAGGGGATGTGTGCAAATAGAAATAGCATTTAGTCAGCTACTGTTTTAAAGGGAAAAGAACCAGTAGCTGCAAATATCTATAAATGTTTTTTTTGCCAGTTTCATCATTTATTGGTATAACTTGCAGAGGAGTGAGGTGTTTGCTAGATAGTCAAAAGCACAACTGCTGTTTATTCTTTTTTTTGGTTGCGTATCTTTTGGATTGCTTTGTTTTTTTTCTATGCTTAGGACATTTAGCAAGGCCTTCATTAAGAAAGCTGCTGATGTTGTTCTCAGTGTTAAAGGTATGACAGCTTATTTGTCCTCATTTCACTCTTTATTTTCTCTGTGTTTCCACAATCTGTTCAACAAATGACCGGTGAGGTCAAATGTGATTTATGCAATAAAATGTTTACTGGGGTCGTGAACACCACAGGAGACCCAGATCGGATGTAAAGACTTTACAATTCAAGCACAATGTGCAAATGCTACCATTTTTTAGTCCAAGCAAGAGAGTTGTTTATATACAGAGTAAATCTTTGTGCTTTAAAAATGTGCTTTTTAAAGGTGTACAAAATAAATGCATTTTTCTTATAAACTGCTGGACGGATCTCTTCCTCACAATCTGAATGAAACTTCTTTTTATTTTAATCATTGATCTTTGAATTTTGACATTTCTTAAGAAAATATGCAAAAAATATATGTTGTCCACCTCCCCAATAGTAAATATGAACAGATTGTCTTTGTCGATGTGATCAAAAATGTTTGTGTTTTGTTGGTCAGAGAAAGCAAATACTTTGAAGGCGACATCAAACTTTTGTTAAGTCTTTTATATAATTATAATAATAATGCATTTTATTTATAGAGCGCTTTTCTTGAAACTCAAAGACACTTTACAGATTACAAATTCATAAAAACATAGTTAAAACAACACACTTAAAATATATCAAACACAGCATTAATTGCAGATTAAAAGCAGTTCTGAAAAGGTGAGTTTTGATTTGTGATTTGAATATTGTGAGATTGGGGCAGTCACGGATGTGTTTGGGTAGCCTTCATATCCTTAAACGATATCCTTCAAAATCGAATTCCCCCCCCCCTGTATTATTTAATGATGGGACTATTTATTAAACCCTCTCTCCACTCTCCTAATAAGGATTGAATACTACAAGTCATTGTTAATTTTATATTTTAAAGAGGAGGTTGATTTGAACCATTTCCTGGTTAATTATTTCCATTGCTTTTATCTGCGTTGTCCTTCCCAGATATGAGTGTGTGTATATATCAACCTGATCTCACCAGAATGTGTGACTCCACCACGACTCCTTAACATTCTGGTGGGATCAGGTTGGTATATATAGAGTTATTTCAGGGGATGTTTTGCCTAAAATCCCACGTCTAGGTTCAGCTGCTCCTGTCCATTGTTGAGCCGCTCTCTCTGCAGTAACTGTTTGTTCTTACTGAACGTCCTCTCTGGGAAACTGCTCAGAAGAAAAACAATCCTGATAAATAATGTATCCTAATTAGGCTATTCTGATCCGGAGAGGAGCCCAGACACCTGAGAAGGACTGAATCTCCTGCCACCCACTTGCATTTTTCATTACCTTCTGCTGTTTATACTATCCTGTCATAATTTCTCCCTCACAGCCTCACATCCCTCTTCTTTCCTGGACGTTAATGACACAACCGTCCCTCCTGACAGCCCGTCTGTCTCCCCGTCCTGTAATTAGCCCCACTTAAACCGATAAGCCCCCCAAATCTCATGCCATTCAGATGCCTTTGAGATGGCCCTGATGACATTACAGTGAATCCTCCGTCCTCCGCCGTCCGGAGGCCACCCGCTTCATGGTGGCCATCCGCTTCATGGTGGCCATAAATGTACCCACTTGATGAAATTAACACTCCGTTGAACCCTGCAGTATTTGATTTGCTTGTGTGTTGTTAGGGGGTCTCATAGGAGGAGGGAGAGGATGTGGAAGCATCCAGTGAAAACTAAACCAAGGCAATACACCTGCATATGACCACTGTTACATCCCTGCAGGTTCCTGAGGTTTGTGATCTGGTTGAGAGACTCTCTTACAACGTATGAAACGTTTAATATTTTGTGGGAATACAATGTCCTCTTTACTTAATTTTTTTGAGAATATTTGAATAGCAAAATATTGGTGTTTAAAACAATGCAACAACACATTTCAGCTGATAAAACAGCATACAATTGTAGTTATTTGGAAGATTTGTTGCATTTCAATGTAAAGGTAATACAGAGATAAGCTCCTCCCTTCGTCTCCACAGTGTTCCTGCAATTTATTTTCACACATGCAGTTTATTCCTGAATTGATCTGGAACATTGTTTTCATTGGGTTATGTGTGCTATAGAGCAGGGATCCGATTATTATTGTCATTGATTATAGACATTAATATTTGTATGGATTAAACAAACCAATTATGAGCTTTAAAGTATTCATTTTCTCAGCATATAAGGGAACAAGGATATTTTCTTAAATGTGGAAGAACATCTTTAAAACTCTGCCTCATTATCCGCTACCTGAGCAGACTGCTGTAACACTTTTCTAAATCAGCTCTGCCTCCAGCCATCACTTCTTATCGGGTTTCATTTGTGCTATGGAGCAGACAGTGTAATCACATTCAGCTCAGTCACATCCTCTCTTAAATTAACACCAGACACAGAGGAACTGTCATTACACCCAAATAAAATATAAATATCCTGCTTCAGTTTCCAAACCCATGGTAATTGCTGTGTTTTGCTCCTTTGTGAGCAGCTTGCACACTAAGGTTTTTTTGCAGTAGAGAAAATAAAAGTCTTCGAAAGAGAAATCAGTAACCAGAGTCAGACATGCTGTTACTGGAGAACAACGAGGAGACCGAGCGGCAGGGGGGAGGAAGGTAAATAGGCAAATTATATAGAGATGTAAGGAGGAAAAGCAAGTCTGCGGTGGGAGATCAGCAAGGAGAAAACGCTTTGAAATCTGAAATTCCTTAGAGAAAAAACAGTGCCTAGAGTGTAACAACTATTAATAATGTATTGGGGGGAGACACAAATGACACCTCATCAACCAAAACACGAGGGAGGCACTAACTATTGGAACAGCTGCAAGGAGGCATCCTAGTTCAGGGATGTCTACTGCACATCTGTCCTCCTGTTACCACACAGACACCACAAACTCACACGTGCATTATTATCATTATCAGAAATGTATGAAAGTGATTGTTTAATGAAGGTAACCAAGAAGAGAAAAAAAAGATGATTGGGCATTTTTATGATTATACCTGAAATTGTATATTTACTGCTTTTTTATTTTTATGATGACATATTTGTAGTGATGGATTGCAACAATGTACAATTACATAACTACTGAACTTCAATACAAATTTGACATAGCCGGACCAGGTTTGTCTTTCTTACTCCCATTTAAATGCCCCAAAGAGATTTCCCTAAGATTCCCTTTCAATGAGTGATGGCAGCCTACGGTTAGAGATGGGACTGGAGGGACATTACTCTCCCTAAAGTAATTCTGTTCAGAAGATAATAGATGTCAAATACATCTTCTGCACTTGAGACAACCATTCCCATCCTGGGGTTGGTTGTCTCTAAACACTGGGGAACGAAAAGAAGATGGAGGTTCAACAACAACCCAAAATGTAAACATGTTGTAACCTAGCTATTTAAGCAAATACTTACAGGTCTCCTATATACTTTTTTTAGGCATATATTATAGGTCTCAGATATATAAAAAACATGTCTAAGTGTTTTGCTCAAAATACCAAACAGATCCCCAATTCTAGCCATTCCTCATATCCCTCTATTTTAGCCCTGTTAGAGAAGTGCTGATTCTGGGACCGCAGCTTTAAAAAAAGAAAGAGGAGAGCTCATGCAGGAGAATTCTACCCAGATACTCAGCTAAATGCTGCCGTGATTAAACGCCATCATGTTCCAAACACATCAAGGATTATTTCTGAAACAGTATGGAGCTCAAGTGCTTTTTCTCTCACAGGTTTACCACAAGATGAGTACCTTTTTTGCCCTGCTTTTTTACACACTCTCTCCAGTAGGCCTACAGCGTTAGCTCTGAGTGCTAGCGATGCTTGCTAATGTAAACAAAGACCATATTACTTCCAAAACACATCCTGCATCGTTTCTGATAGCAACGTTTCTGATAGGGCCGTGGGTGTAAAGCCAGCCCACATTTCCGATATTAGGTCATGACCACAGCAAATCTGGATCAGCTCTGTTTTTGAGATGTGGGTAAGGAGGAAAAGAGAGAGGGTTGTATTTTCGGACACTTTGTGAGTCTCTTGACACACCAGGGACACATATTTATGTATAAAAGACATACAAAATGCATTTTGCATGATAGGAGACATTTAAGTATAGCTCTGCCTTGTACTTTTTAATGCTAATGATTATTTTATAAATCCATTGTATAAAACCCTAGAAGAGAAACACATACACGTGATTTTGACATGTAAACCACTTAAAGCACTCTCACATCACTCCTGAGTTGATCCTACAGATGACCCCGGGTTACAATTCTGAACAGTTTAGTACCAACCTTTTTGAAAAGAACATGTTGCTTTGCTAGAGTATTTCCATTTGACGCGGCGCCTCCACCACATTTCAGAGGGACATCTTTTACTGGAGAGATTAAGATTTGCCATACAAAATATACTGTACGAGAATCTTATAAAATATGATTTACTATTTTGTATAATACTCGATACAATAAAATCAATATTAGAAATATGCTACAACTCAATCAACTACAACGTTAAAATGTCATAAAAACCGGAACAACAGTAAAAATTAAAACAGCGGTTGTGGACGGGCCCTCGCGTCTATGCGTCTGTCGGGGAGGGTCGCCGGTCGTCTCGTCGACGCACACGAGTCCTCCGAAATGTGCCGTTTGTCATTTCTCTAATTTTCGCGTCCTCGGCCCTCCGTCAACGACCCGGAAACGGATGTCGGCGCACCGTCTTGAAGGAAAACAAATTTCTCTGAAGGTTCATCGAGGATCGATTATCGAGGAGGCTGTCTGGAGGAGCCGTAACCGAGGATACACTGATTTAGAGGAGAGAGGAGAGAGGAGTCTCTCTGGAGGAGCTATAACCGAGGGTAACAGCCAACAGTGATGTTTAAGAGAGGCGTGACGCATGGCTGGACTTATGTCAGCGAAGCACAGCTCTGAAAACTGTTCCCGTTGTGATTATAAGTTATAAGCGTGCGTGCGTGCGTGCGTACGAACCTGTAGGTAATGTTAGCCAAAGTTGTGAGAACGTTCCCCGCTAGCTGGGGAGCCCTCTTCCAACACACACGAACGCCCACATGACCATGGAAGGCTGACAGGCAGGTAGGCAAAGCATTTAATATATTCATTGCTATCGGGATGTTAAGAGCATTGCATGGAATATAACAAAAAGTGTTTCTGAAATAAATTACATACCCCACCTTTAATCAGAATCTGCAAAGTAACTAAAATAAATGTTGTGGAGTAAAAATACCAGGTTAACCTCTGAATTGTAGTGGAGTAGAATTACGAAGTAACAATAAATTGCATGTTGTACATGCTGCTGTAACAAAAACATTTCCCAACTTGGGATCAATATCTTATCTTAACCTGTTAAGCCCCAAAGACCCCCTCGGCGGGTCTTTTATTTATTTTTTCACGACACTGTGTCTCAGGGCATCTTAATATTTAAGAACCTATTAATGTGTTATACCAGATTAACGGGTAGAATCTCAGCTAACTGAGTGTTGATACAAACAATTTTTACCAAAACAAAACATAAGTCTCATAAGAAGCATCTAAATGACCCCTGAGCGAAAAATTATGATCGATGGCTACTGCCATATTTGCAAAATGTGCCTCTGAACCTTGACAAGTGCATGTTTCAGGCTTATCAATTAACAACAGGAGGGGTCACAGACATAAGACCAGCTATTAAATAAAGCTATTCTGACCTTAGCTGTCATGTGGGTATATTAATGCTGCCCATTATGGAGACAAGCAATGTTCACCCATTTATAAATTATATGTTTTAAATTTGATAACACCAATGTGTTTCCCATCCCCTAAACCTCCAGGGATGTACACAGTTTAATACTGGCAACTTCTAATTATGGGAAATACGAAAACTTCTTTTAAAACTACAATTCCCAGACGTGCCATAGATAGAACATGTTGCGAAACACAATTAGCCAGCATGTGTAGTTCTGGGGGGGAGGGGGGGCTGGGCTGGACCCGTTCGAGTCCAGTTTTGGATCGTCTGCCGTGGTTTCATTCCATTTCAAAGAGCTGTTTGACGCTCGGCGTAACCTTGGCGCACTGCCACTCCAACATCCAATCACAGAGCTTGAGGACTAATCACGGGGTTTGTCAAGCAAAGCGGATGTTGTAGTCCCCAACGATTGGTGAGGATTATGGGTAGTGTAGTGTCTTCGGCCATCCTAAACTCCGAAAAAACTATTTGTTTCCCCGAATTGAACGTTAAAAACACAAAAGCATTGTACACAATTTAAACCAATCAATATTGTGTAATTAACAAGGATAAACTGATGTTTTTTAGTGGATGAGTAATGCATATATCGCTGTATAATCATTTGAAAGTGAGGGGAATACTTCCGGTTTTATTATGAAAACTTTGAGACCGGAAATACTGTTTTCACCCCGTGAGGGTTGACCAAGCCCCCAGGAAGTGCGCCGGACTCTGAGGAAAATATTCGTTGTGGCCAAACGGCGGTACTACACTTCCGTATCAGTCGCTGGGCCCGGAAATACTTTTTCCCATTGACTTACATTGGGAAAGAGACGTCTGTAAATCGTTGGATAATTTTTTTTGAACTAAATAAACTACCCAGTATGAACATTTGTATAGAGAGAGTTATTTTCCTCGGCATTATGAACGTGGATCCAACCCACGGGACCGCGCCGCCTGGCACGTTCATGTGACGTGTTCTGTACTACATGAGTTTTACCTTTACTCATTTACTCAAAAAGAATTTTAATGGCCAAACTATTCTACAATTTAGGATTTTCCAGAGAGGGTTATTTGTGAATATACAACCCACCAGCGTTTGCAGTCAACAGGAGCATATGCCCATATGCTGCAAATTGTTGTTTCTTACCACAAGAGGTGCTAAACTTTAAAACCTGACTATAGGTCTTCATAAGCTGCTGAACAATCAACCTATTTGGTCGTTTTTTGGAAGAGGAGAGGCTGAAAAAAGCAGTCTGATTTATTTATATTATAATAATAATAATAATAATAATAATAATAATAGTTACATGCATGCAAGAAGCATTGTCAAAGTTGTAGATGGTTCATCGGGAACCAATTAAAACTGCTGAATCTACAGAGTAACAGCTGTCAAATGTAGTGGAGTGTAAATTGGAAATACTCATTTAAAGTACAGGTTACTTTCCATCACTCTTTATATGTACATTAATAATTGCTGTTCGTTCTCAAATGTAATATTTGTGCTATAATCTTTTGGACAATCTTAAAGTCATCTGAGGTAAACAATGTGCTCCCTATATTAAAGAAAGCGGTGTTTGCATCGTCAGCAGCCACTCAATGAATGCTTAATGTGAGAAGCTCCTCAGTACTTGTGCTGATGCTACACAAACATTCAGGACTCAGGAGGCCCAGTTTGGCTCCAATAGTACAGAGTACTTTGGCCTGAAGCGAAATGTGTTACTTTTCTCATTAACACTCGATAAAGGAAGCGCGCAGAGCGACAGGACCTTTCTGTCCCTGCATTGTGCTCTTTAATTCACTATCTGTGCAGCCCAAGGTCACAGCATGATACATTAATTCATAGAAAAAGAATATCAATAGCAAGTCTTAAGAATCTAAGTATGTTGAGTATCTAACTGGGTACGTTTTTGAGGACACTTAGATCTGCTAAAGACATGGGTACTGGGTACGTTTTTGAGGACACTTAGATCTGCTAAAGACATTCAATTAAAGGTGGGTTATGTAATTCATTTCAGAAACACTTTTTGTTATATTCCATGGAATGGAATGCTCTTAACATCCCGATAGCAATGAATATATGAAATGCTTTGACAATAAATACATTAAAAAATGTCATCTGTGGAAGCCGTAGCGCTTTAAACTCTTAAAAAGCACGACCAATCATTTTAGCCGCGGCCCGGCTAAAATAACTGGATGGCCTACCTGTCTGTCAGCCTTCCATCTGTGCACACATTTATCTCGTGCCCTCATTGGTCATGTGCGTAAGTGTGTCTTGGAGGAGGGGCTCAGTAAGGAAGTCTGAAGGAAGAGGCAGATTTTTTCCGGTTGTGTAATTTTAAATTCTAGCGCGCTCAAGCTGGTTTCTCCAAAATTACATACCTCACCTTTAAGTCTAAAGATAAACCACTAACAGACATTTCCTTCTCCGTGTACATCTTCATGATTAAAGTGAGTGCCTGTGCAAGGCCACACCTTTGCGGCTTCTCTGTGAGAGCACTGCCCCCATGTGGTGAGATGGAGTAGTAAAAGTGTCAGCAGGCACAGGAGCAACAAGGCCTTGTGACTCAGATTGTATTCTCATTATTATGTTTCATTCATATAGATGGATGGCAAAGTAAAGGAAAAAAAACGTGTCCCCTAAAAGTATTGGATTCTTCGTAATGATATTTCCTCATGCCTTTGTTGGAGTATCTGCATTTGTGTTCAGAAATAACGTAATTTCCTTGATTTTTTGTTTATATGTAGGCCTATGTCTATTATAGACTTTAAACTGATAAGTCAATATGAAATAATGTATTAGCTTTTTTTGGATAATGTTTGGTCAATATGAATATTTTGCTGATACATTTTTTTTAAAAACTTTTTTCAAACATATTTCCTTTACTGTTGAGTATAGTGTGTTTAATCAGGTCATAACCCTGTAACCATTAAATTGGTCATTTTGGATTTCAGAAGACCAAGTTGATAAGACACTGATATAAAACACACAGCTGTGAATTATTACTCAACAGATGTATTCATGGACAGTAATTAGGTTAAATTAGGTATGTTATGGCTGAGTATTTCGATTTTACACATGATTATATTTCAGGGGGAATTATTTTTAAAGTATATTATAATTTTACATAAACTCGTAAACTTCAATTCAACTTAAAAATAAGATATGCTGTTTCATTGTAGATTTTTTTTACAACAGTTTTACAAAATAGGAGGGAAATTAGACCTACTGAATATTATTACCTGGAAATAATACACACAAATAGCTTGGAGTTAAAGAAGTGAATGTATGTTCTTTAAATATTATTGCTGTTGACCTCTCAAGGTCACATTACTGTTGCTTTCGGGGAAATCGATCTCTAACCTCTGGGACAGAAACGTGAAGCACATGCACAAGTGGCTTAAACCTGCATCATTTCTAAAGCCCAGAAGGGGATACAAAATCTGCTATACCTGTGAACTAGCTGTTCAAAGTTAGCTAAACCAGCCATTGCAAACCAGAGCTGTTTGAATCAGTTGTGTGTGAGTAGCAAAATGTGCTATGTCATTGGGTGTAAATCACGCCCGACCTGCATTCTCTTGAACGATGCTGATACTGTTCCTCAGAGCATATTTCTAACCCCTCCCGACCACACCCATGAGTAATGCAGCAGTGTGTGGTCGGGTGGGGTCAGTAGTGTAACAGTCCTGAAACAACCTGAGAGGGCAGTGAAGCTTCGTCTTTCAACCCCGTGTTAACAGATTTGTTAAATGTAGTGTTGTGATTAGGCCATAAATGGTCACACCAATTTAAAAAAAGCAACGCTTTGAGATAACTATACAACGAAAAAAGGTGAGGGTTGAGACTTTTTTCACAATATTCCTAGAAATTCTTGTCACTTGACCTTGTTTTCTATCTTCTTGGCTCCCCCAGTTCACAGCGCTCTGCACTTGACTGTGTTTACCCTGTGGCCACATAATGTCTTACTGATTTACATATTAACTAACCGACTCCAAACCAAGCCAAACAGGCTTTTTTCTTTCAGCTGTGAACCTGTGATGCTGCTCTGAGTGCAGCTCTGCTCCTCTGAGAGAGCTGAATGAGATCCCATGGTGCTCTGCTGCACTACAGTAATAGGTCATGGCACTGAGCTGTTGTGATTGAAACTAACAACAAAACAAGTTGGATTACTGGAATAGTTTTGGATTGAAGCACAGCCAAAGGTTTTGAGATGTCTTTGGTGTTACAAAATCAGAGTTTGAACTAAGGATTAGCAACATGCTTTTAGAAGAGTTTGAATTAACTGATGAGGGCCAAGCATTTCATTCTAATTTAGGTTTTCTATCAAACGAGATAAAGCATTAACTTCACTTTTATCTTTAAAATTTGAAAAATGTGTTTTCATTGCCTCAGAGTTTGAACAAGATAGACGGGGAGGTCTGCAGGGCGTGACGGCTGCTGTTGGCATGTGTGGGCAGACTTGACACAGCAGTTTAACCAGGAGAGGAGCAAGAAAGTGCCTGAAAGGAAAGCTGTTGACTTATCATCCAGACCAATTCACACCCTTCAGTCACATATTGTAAGGCTTTATCTGGACTGGCTGAAGCTCAGACAGCACTTGTTAGGTTCAGCTCCTCGGCTGAGTTTCTGGCAGGAAAATGGTTGAAAATATCATCGCCAGTTGCCAAAAGTTAATGCAAAATCACAGCTCTGAAATCCTTTTTATCCATCCCGCCTAACTGGGTTGCCTGTCATCTCTTTGTGTGAGGATCATGCAATAACATTATGGAGAGCTTTGTTTGAGAAACAACATTCCTAATGTAAATGGTAATCTCAAGATGTGATCTAGAAGAACTTGACTTCTACTTATAGAATGGTCTTGTTTGTATGTGTGTGTGTGTGTGTGTGTGTGTGTGTGTGTGTGTGTTTTTGTGTGTTTTTGTTTGCGTGTGCGTGCGTGGGTGCGTGTGCGTGTGCGTGCGTGTGTGTGTGTGTGTGTGTGTGTGTGTATACATGCCTTTCTGTATGTGAGCCTACACCTGTGTGCACATACCCTTTACCTCTAGAGAGGCAGCAGGAGGGGGAGGAGTGGCACAGGTATACTGGATATTCTCGCTGGGTTTGAAAAGGGAGGGCAGCATGGCAACACACACCTTTAAAGACAGAAACACGCGCCTCCACTGGCCTCACTACTGCTCTCACTCTGACAGCAGCAACAGGAATAATCATGTTCAGCCTCATCAAATTACCGCGAGTCTTCACCATCAATCAAGTGCCCAAAGTAAGTTCATCTTCATTTTATCTTTACTGAACATGTATGACACTTTGGCTTACACACACTGTGACTCATTTCAGGTTAAGGTTGGTAGGTAGACTTAAATAACATTAAGTCACAGAAAGAAAACTGTCATACCTTTATTTACAACTTGTTTTTATTTCTAAAATCTTATTGATTAGTTTTACCTGTGAATGCAGGTTAAAGTTTAACATCTGCCAAAATAAGGTAAATAAGTATTCTTAAATCAGCTTTTCTAGCGTTTTAAGCTCATGACCCCCGGTGAAACAAATCAATGTCTTCTCACCAAAGTTTAGAGAGTGATTTCTCCTTCACAGATTGTTTGATTTGCAAGATATTTATGAACCATAAAAGGTTCAAGTTAATTGGTTATAGAATAAATATATATAAATACATTTCCTTAAAAGAAAATGTGTTTATGTTTATATATATATATATATTCTATACCTTTAGTCACCTTATGACCCGTCATTTTTATCTTTGGGGGGATCCCATACCCCGCTCCCAAACTTGCAACACTTGGTCCACTAAGCATCACCTGATCTTGTGTATTTGCAATGTATTTGGAGATTTCTTCTGTGTTCAGAGCAGGAGAAATGTATATTGTAACAAACTTGTCAAACTGGCTGCAGACTAAACTAAACGTTTTCTCTCTAAAGGTTTTCCACGAGGACGGCATCGTCTCTGGATACCGACACCCCCGCAGCTCAGCCACTGACTGCATCCTGAGCCTCTTCCAGCTGACCAATGAGACGCTCAACATCTGGACCCACTTTCTACCCACCTGGTACAGATGACAATTATTCTTTCCTTGCTGAAATGCATTGCAATTATAAATCTCATAAACATGTGTTGGGGAGACACACTTGTGACACACCTGAAGGCATGTACTGTTTTTTTTCCTTTTCAGCTGTTGTGAAGTGGCTTAATTTATGTAAGAGGTTACCACTCATCAACCAAGAACAATCTTAATCCCAGAGAGGAAAAGTCTTATCCCAAAAAGTCAACTCCCTACAGAAGAGTTAGTAAATTAAAACATCTTTCAAAAATCCTTAGTGATTTTGAATTTCAGCTGGGAGAGTTTTCTTTGTCCTGCTTCGTGTTGAAAGGAATCTTGTTCAGCTTGTAGGTAAGAGAGTATTGCCGAATCTCATTGTGTGGTTTTATAGTTCAGTTCTGGCACATTGCCATCTGAAGACTACCAAAACCATTTGTACAGCTCATACCCACAGTTACAGTATCTGTCTGCTCGGCATTCATAGTGTATGTCAGTGAATACATTCCGGCGAATATTTATTACATAAATGAACTCTTCAAGTAGTTAAATGGATGCCGGGAGAGCAGCAGACTTGACATACGTCAGTAATAAAGCAGTTGGACATGGTAGCAACAGCTTCAAGTAATATGAGAAGGATTATACATGAAGACAGTGTTTAAGGTCATCCATCCCAGCAACATGTGGGTGCAACAGACCTCCTGCGGTGCTTTCTAGTGTTTGTGCAAATGTACTCTCATAGTACAGCTGCATTCATACAGTTTATTTATTCTTTAATCAATTCATAATTCTACTTACGCTTTCTGTTGGGAATTTCCCCCTCATCAAATTAGACATCTCCAGGAAGCCTTGTTTTTACTAGTTTAAGGAAAGTTACAGTGGATGTCTGTTTGAAAAAAAAAGGACTGACTTTATTGTAAGTGTACACATCGAACAAAGACATTTTCTGTGCAGCTCCTGGAAAAGGAACATTCAATATTCCATACAATCACAAACACACACACGCACACACACACACACACACACACACACACACACACACACACACACACACACACACACACACACACACACACACACACACACACACACACACACACACACACACACACACACACACACACACACACACACACACAGTTATTGCAGACTTCCTTTAGTTCACAGCTTTATTTATGTGCTATGTAAAGGTATCACAATCTTTGTGACCCTTGTATGATCAACTTTCATGTTACCCATACAAAACAGTTAGCGTTTATGCAAGGTTACATTTTAATCTAAGATTACACAATACCTGCTTCTAAAATGTATTAAACTCAAGAAGACTTTGCAGTTGTTTTCTCAGCTTCTTAATTTTTACCTAAGATGCAACCCCTTCAGGTGAAGACAGGGAAGTTAAAAAGTGGCAGGAAGAAGGAAAGGGGCTGAAGTTATTAAGTGCAAGAATGAGGATCATTTTATTTGTCTGTCGACTCCATATCTCAACACAGTTGAGCTCCATTAAAGCAACACGTCAGCTGCTCAGCTTCCTCCCTCAGCTTAGCATCTCCTCTCTTTTTGACAAGAGTGAAAGTAAAATACATGATTTAACACGGGCAATTATTTCATTGTGCATGGCTGTGTGTTTATGTACAGTAGAGTAGGTCTCCTGATGAGGTTACTGCTCCCATGAGCCCTGCTGAACTTCCTCCTGCTGAGATTAGTTGCTTTGACTGTATGGTTGATGGAGAAAGTGTGTGTATGTGTGTGCGTGTGTCAGTGTGTGTGTGTGTGTGGTGTGTAGGGTTGTTGAGCATATGCTGAGGTCACATGGGTGTTTGTTTGTGTCTTGGGGCTCGGTGTACCTACAGGCAAGCCGCTAATGAGCAGATCTGAGCTCGAGGCTTTCATATGAGTTGTCTCAATTAGTTAACTGCTCAGTAACGGGGAAACGCACAAATAATGTTGATTTGTTAAGGAGACATGTGGAAATAGACACACAAGGCAAACTATAGCTCCTGATAACATTCACTTGGTGTGGTTTGTGTGTTTTCTTTTTTATATCAGTCATGTTTAGATATTCATTCGCTTGTCCTTTTTGTATTGCTGCCAAAAGCTTGACGTTAGATATGATGATAAGGTTTCCAAAAGTGATTTTAAATGACAGAATTGCGATAAAGACACACACAAAAACTCAGAAATGCACCATCCAATATAATCATCTCGGTGTTATTTGTTTCTCCCCGCAGGTATTTCCTATGGAAGACAGGGACTGTGGTGCTGATGCTGACAGCGTGGAAGGACTTCTTCACCTGGCCTCTGGTCATCTTCCTGCTCTCCTGCTGCATTTACCCGCTGGCGTCCAGCTGTGCTCACACCTTCAGCAGCATGTCGGAGCGGGCACGCCACATCTGCTTCTTCTTCGATTATGGCGCCCTTAGTTTCTACAGCCTGGGTAGGTCCACACACACAATGTTGTTACCTTGATTCAAACTGGTGGGAATAATTGCATTCAGTTTTGCTTAACAGCACAATGCAAGTTTACAATTTCTTACTGTCGTGTGTCCTGCTGCAGGGTCTGCAATCAGCTACTCAGCTTATGTTTTCCCGGACGAGTGGGTGAACAGCCTCTTCCACCAATGCTACGTCCCCATAGCTGTGCTCAACACTGTGGTGTGCACCGGCCTGGCCTGCTACTCCAGGTATGTTGAGATCAGATCCACAAGTTCCCATCAGCAAAAACACGTGGGTTTGCTATCCTGGCTCCAAAATGGTGGAATGAGCTCCCCATTGACATCAGGACGGCAGAAAGCACACATCTTTCGGCGCAAACTGAAAACTCATCTCTTTCGACTCCACTTCGAGCGATAGAATTACTAACAGAGCACTTATATATACTAATAAAGGGCTGGCTTATCTAAAGCCAGTTGAGTAGCACTTGAAATGTTTATCTCTATGAAACCTGATGTACTTATATGGTTCTGTTTTCTTCAAGTTTGTATTTTGTTAGTGGAACGCACTTATTGTAAGTCGCTTTGGATAAAAGCGTCAGCTAAATGCAATGTAATGTAATGTAATCAGTACATTTACACAGAGAAAAATCAATCTAAATGTTTTCTATCAGAACAAAAGTTTAACATGATAATGAGCCTGCATTTTCCTGACAAAAAGCTAACATCAGTTATCCCCAATTTTAAGTCGCAGAGCTTAGCGTTTGTTTGTCTGAATGGTAAATTACTGAAGGCTTGTAAAGGAAGGGGTGGGTGGGGGTATTCAATTGTTTACAATCTGTAAGTGCAACGCTACATCCTGCCAAATCCTGCCAAATCCTGTACACTGTCCCTTTAATTAAAAGTAGCAATAGTACAGTGTAGTAATACTTACTTTTGATCTTGCATTAATAATCTGAATATGCAAAGTAATGTGTACCTAAAGGTATCAAATAAATGCAGTGTAGTAAAAATAAAACACTTTTACAATGAGTGGAGAAGATATATAAATAATCAGAAAATCTAAAGTTGTATATTGTACCAATTTTTTACTTAAGTATTTTGCTCTTCACCACTGTCCTATTGTATGGCATAACTGGTTTCAGATATTTGTGAATTTCTGTGTGAGATAGATCCCACCATACCTCGGTTGGCAAAAAAAGCAAGACTGAGTGAATGGTTTTCATCAAGATCAAGAATTATTGTATTATACAATGAAACTGGGAAATCAAAACGTTGTGGGACCTTTCTCACCCATTCAGTATCAATACAACACTGTTTCCCCTCTATACTCAACAACCATTGTCACATTCTCCGCACTGTTATCTCTTCTCTGAATTATTGTTTTCTCAGTATAGCTAATTTATTGTTCTTTCACTCATCTCTCCCCGCTGCTAAGGCTTGGCTTACCATTTCTGCAATATAATCATGACATCGTAAAGAGGTAAAGAAGACAATGCATTTGACAAGAATTCTGCTCATCCTATAGTTTCACTATTCCATCTTAATGTATGTTGATTGAGCATGTTGATTTAACACGTGTGAGTATTGACATGTCTTGAGATGAACTCCATCGCAGAGACATTGTTGAGTTTCATGAGTTACTCTCTGGGTGTAACCCTATCGTGACTATAGAGACAAACCCTAAACTGATTCCCCAGTTGTATTTTATTTCCAGCTGGGCCGATTGGCGTGGCAGAACATGTTTTTTAGCGGGTTGCAATGACTGTGTAATTAAGAACAAATTATTCAATTTTTTTCAGATTTCCTGTGAGTCCAAAGTTCAGCAAATACCTCCGTGTTGTTGCCTTTGCCTACCCTTACCTGTTTGACAACATTCCTCTGTTCTACAGGGTACGTGCACATCTCTTTACCTCACACATGTGTCTTTACAAAAGACAAACCTGAAAGGATTTGTGTCTCTAAAGTGTCAGAGATAAAACTCATATTTAACAAAGTGGTTAATCTTTAACTGGAATGACATTTTTGCTAAACATTAAGGAGCTACATTTTTTTCATTCAGGGTAGATCATTGACTCTAGTGCTCAATGTTTACAATTTCATGTAATGTTATGATATGATATTAATCCAGTCTTACAGTGAACAAGTTAACAATCTATTTTTCAGCATTGAGACAGGAGGCACAGTTTTATTGTTAAAGATTCATTTATTGTCGTAGTACAACACAGGGTTTAGAGTTGTTTAACGTTTCCAGTAAGGACTCAGGATGCTTGCTATTGCTTCTTGGAAAACGCTAACACGAATTTAGATAGAGAGTTTTACCTTTTTAAGTGTCTAGATACCTTTCATACATTTCCTATTTATTCTGATCAGCCTGAGGTTTACTTGTGAGGAAGTGTGGTACTCAAGTGCTACATTTCAATCAGTTTCATGGGAGAGAGAACTAGCAGCTACTTTTTAAGAGTTTATGCCTCATGGTGAAGAAAATAGTAATAATGGATGTAACACTTTAATTTGTTCTGTGTGTTTTTTATTTACAGGTTTTTCTGTGTGTAGGAGAGGGCTGTGCAGACAATGACACAAACATCCTCCACTGCAAACACATCACCTTGGCTTTCCTCACAGGCTTTCTGTTTGCCACACATTTACCTGAGCGCCTGGCACCTGGCAGCTTCGACTACATAGGTACAAGGGGCAGCTATTGATGTCATAAGCTTTGGTTTCTTTTCCCAGTGTGACAAACACCTACAGAGAATTACCACATACGTCTGCTATTCCCCTCAGCACTAAAATTAGATCTTCCTTATTTGAAAGAAGTTCTCAAAACCAATTAGGAAAAATGTAAAGAAACCTTGAACAGTAAATTGATTATATCAATAGGTTTATATAAATGATTATGTTCTAAACCTGCAGCATTATTCAACAAAATAGAAAATGATACGGAAGGTTAATTTCCTAAACTTGAGGGCTTGAATGTACTGCTACTGTTTTTCACTTTGACATGTCAGTGTGCTGCTTTAAAGACAACTCGACTGCTCCCTCTGCAGGTCACAGCCATCAACTCTTCCATGTGTGCGGTATCCTCGGCACACACTTCCAGATGAAGGCCATTGAACAGGACATGATGACACGGCGACCCTGGCTCCTTCAAAATTCCATACCCATCACCTTTTCCAACTCAGTGGGTGCAGGGCTGCTCTGTGTGGTGGTGAATCTGACTATCATCCTCCTCTTCAGTCTACCTCTCCTCTCTGCTCCAGTCTGTAAAGAAAGGCAACATGGTCTAAAGAAAGTATATGCTAAGAGTTGCCCCTGCTGCTGAACCTCTGGCTCCATTAGCAACGGCTAAGGATTCCCAGCACTTCACAACACATGCAGACATAGAATGCAATAGGGGGACATAAAAACATTTTAAAGAAGACTCCTGAGCAAAGAGGAGCTGATCTGCATTAAAGTTATGGTGGTGTTTGGTCTACAGACATCACTGGGATGATTGCTGTTACATGAGTCAGTAAACTTAAAATGATAACTTGCACAAACTGGAAATTATCTGTTTAAAAAAATACAAATGTAGGATGTAAACTACACTAGGCACTGCTGTATATGTTTATAAGCTATTTGTTGCTCAATACTCTGATTTCCACTCACGTGGAGTATGAAGTGATGGCCAGCATCAAGGAACAGCATCTATGTAAAATAAAAAATGCTAACATCACTGTCAATTTTAAATTGTAGTGCTGCATTTAAAGTACTTCTGAGTGCATGTATTTGATATATGCACATCATTCGTATAAAACATGAAACGTATTGACAAGGGAAGGGAATTTATGAGATGCCTTCAAAGAAGCAGTTTAATGAAGTTAGATTTAAATGACTGTTAATGTATTATATGTAACACAGATTAAATACAGAGTCGTTTATGTCCCTCATATTATGGCTGTTTCTGTCCCTGTATAATTTTGAAACGTGCCACATTGTGCCTTAATGATGCAAAACTGAAAAGTATTTATGTGCAATATTATTTATTATTGTTTTTCAAATAAACATTTTACCAAAAATGCCTTTCGTTTTTCTTTTTTAAAGAAACACTCAACGCTGTCATGAAAAACAATCTTTAAACTATCTTTACATCTCCCTCTCATGCATTTGATCTTCTTTGTTATGGTTCTTATGTGATGTTCTTGGTTTTTTTTTTGATTGAAATTGCTGTTGCATATATACGTATTTGGCGTTAAAATTATATTTTTTCAATATCTTCAACTGAAATATAAAATTCTTTCTACACTTTATTTTAATCTTTGAAACATGATAAAAAAATATATGATTCAGCCAAGTAATATTGGGCTAGATGTTAAGGGGCGGGACTTCCGCTACTGACCGCCATGTCTGCTGTGTGATTGGTTAACATATATGACACTCAGGAAAACGTGTCACAGAGGGAATTTCAAATCGAGAAGAGGCGCTCTGTGTTCAGTGGAGAGGAGTTTAACAAAACAAACAATGCAGAGACCAAAGTGAGTATCACCCTGTTTTTATATTTATATTTAGCTACCTAACTGGCAAACAATGTACAACTTAGCATTGTGTTAGCAACATGAGCGAGGTATATAAGGTATTCTGCTAGCGCTTGTTCTGTAGTAAAATAGTGTTAGCTTCTCATGTTAGCATAACGTTAGCCCTCGTTCTAGCCTGCTGACGTTAGTCACTGTTGCCAACTGGTCAATATCGGTGTATGAAAACACTAACATTAAAGAGAATATTACACCACTTCGTGTTGTAACTCTGTGAAAGAGAAAAACACGTAGTCGAGCTTTGGTTATGTTAAATGTAAAGTGGCAAATGTCAATGTAGGTTCATGTTTTTTCTTCCGTTACCTGTGAGTTGTCGTTAGCTGGTGACACCTGAGCTAACATAGCTAGGCAGCGTAGGTTATACGATAGGACGGTTTTAATATATACATAATCATAGAATACTATCAGTGGTGTTAGTAATTAAGTGTCATTTTGTGGTATTTGGACTTGAGGGTACTTGAGTATTTCATTGTTTTGCTACTTTTTTACTTTTATCCCACTACAATTCAGAGGTACACGGTGTAATCCACTACTAATCCACTTATTTGGATCAATAATGTGAAATATTATCAACACTTAAATAACACTTTAGTTACACCTGGAGTAACATTCAGTATACAATGTCATTAAAACTAGCTGCACCTTTACCAGCTTTGATAACACATTAATGCATCTATAATAATAATCAAAACATATCATATATATTATTCTGAGATGGGCCAATCAGCATAATGAGTACTTAAACTTTTGATACTTTAAGTATATTTGCTAATACTTTTCTACTTTTACTTCTGAAACAATTGTAACAGAGTATTCCTATACTCTGGTACTTCTACTTTTACTTAAGTACAAGATCTGAGTACTTCTCCTACCTCTGAATATTACACGGACGCCATATGGCCTTAAGTATGGTGACCCTTTTGCCATCCACATCACTGATCACATATTTACTGTTTCAGCCTGGTTTGGCCTTCGTCCCTCAGTTAATATGAGAAAAGTCTATCTAAGACCATAGTGTGTTCCTGGCTCTGTGGAAAGTTGTAAGTGTCTAGTAAATGTAATGTATATTAGTATTATTATGTAATTTAGCATATATGTTTTTGTGTTTGACCTGGATTCTATATTTCTGTATCACTTGCAGCAAAGGGAAGACTCCTCGGAGGCCTGGCCCTAAAAAGGCAGCCAACATAGATAAAGATCCTGTTGGAGTAAGTGAACTTTGCTTACTTTTGACTTTCCTGAAACTTAAACAATGTCACCCTAAAGTTACAGTAAGAGGGCTGCTTGTGTCAAGCCCTCATGAGACAACCACATAGACAATTGACCACAACACTAAACTAAAACTGAATTGATGTTGTTTTAATTTAATGATTCTTACAGTCACAACATAAAATCACATTTATGTCTGAACTAGACATGTATGGACTTTATCTACAAACATGGAGTTTGTGGCAACGTCATAGGCTAATTTAGTCTTACGGTTTGGCAGTTGTGGTGGCTTCATCAGACTAAACTAAATCTGTTCTTTCATCTTTGTAGGTATACTGCCGTATTCGCCCACTCGGAGCAGAAGATGAGGAATGCTGTCTTGAGATGATCAGCAGCTCCACTATTCAGCTGCATGCTCCTGACGGCATTAAAGCCAACCGCAACGGGGAATACAAAGAGGTGAGTGTGCTTGTCCCTGTCTGCTTGGAGAGTCACCTGAGCTTTTAAAGCAAATGGACCATATTTACTCTCTTTTGCCTCCTCACATCTCAATCAGAAGATAGCATTTAGATGAGCTAGCAAAGAATAAGGAAATGCACCTGATACATTTCTGTTGACCTTAGAAATACCAGCTTTCTACTAAGACAAGTCATTTTGTGAAATGACCCGCATGGTTTTACAAGTCAGTTATATGGTTATTTTTCAGCAAGTAAAAAATCATACAGCCGTACTGAACAAATCCACAATTATATTTTAGTAACGCTTTTTCAAACGGACACCTGAGCCTTTCTTTAACAGGTTTAACATATTATTATTGTAATGCAATGTACTACATTTTCTGTTGAATGCCATTCACATATACTCTTTTTTTTTTTTTCATCCTTCAGACACAGTACTCATTTAAAAAAGCATTTGGTATTAATACCAATCAACTTGAATTGTTTGAGGATGTTGCCAAGCCTCTGATAGAGGACCTTATTCATTGTAAAAATGGTAAGTTCATTAAAGTATGACGTATTAAAATGTGCACCGTACAGAATCTCATTAATTTACTATTTATCCACTCTGGTGCGAAAAAGGGAAATAAATTGAAAACAAGATGATTATTCAAGTACGATTGGGATAACATACTCATCACACACAAGTTTTAATTGACCAACATTACATATCATTTTACTAGTATATCTGAAAAATCAGTCCTAATTGTCTGTGTGAACGGTGGTTATGTGATTGTAATATTCCATGTGCATAGGTCTGCTGTTTACGTATGGTGTTACTGGAAGTGGTAAGACCTTCACCATGACCGGATCACCTGGGGAAGGTGGGCTGCTCCCCCGCTCTCTAGACATGCTCTTCAACAGCATCGGCCCTTTTCAGGCCAAAAGATTTGTAAGACTTTATCCATTCATGTTTTTTTTTTAGTTGATCTCTAAAAAAAAACAGGTTTACATTTTTGGAGAAGGTTGGGACATTTATATGGATGTTTTTAATAAATCCCACAGGTTTTTAAACCAGATGACAAAAATGGGATGGAGATCCAGGGTCAAGTAGATGCTCTTCTCGAGAGACAGAAACGAGAGAGTCAGCCCACTGTGCCCAAAACGCCATCCTCCAGGTAGCTATTAGTATCTTTATATTTACTTCTTTATACTATTTATGGTTTTAAAAAAAGAAAATTAGAGGGAAGTGACATTTTAAATGTAATTCTTTTCTTTTGGTTTTATTTTAGGCAGAAGGCTGACCCAGAGTTGGCTGATATGATCAACTCAGAAGAGGCGTGTAAATCTGAGAATGTGGATGAAGACTGCTGTTACAGCGTTTTTGTGTCCTACATCGAGATCTACAACAACTATATCTATGATCTACTCGAAGATGCTCCGTTTGACCCAATCAGACCAAAGTAAGAGGCAGCATTTCATATTGGTGGGAGCTTTTTTAAAAGAACTGTCTGAACAACAGCTATTTGTTATTACAGGGTGTCCGCGGGGTCTTAAAAAGTATTAAAAGTTGATAAATCAATTTAGCGAAAATAAGGCTATTAAAAAGTATTAAACGGCATTTTCCAAGGTATTACATTTTGTAGCTTGTTTTCAATAAGTATATAAATCGTCCAAAGAGGTTGTACTCTACAGTCTGCCTGAATGTAATCATTGCGTAGGTGTGTCGTGTGATTCTGTGTAGTTTATTTATGGCATCCCGTTGGATTTGACGTCATCTGAACAGGACATCGCACGCTCACTGCTTGATAGCGCGCAAAGGTCCGTTTACACCAGTTGTTAAACAACATCGTTATGGAGAAATGCAAGTTTGCGTCGAAATGGTTGGAAGATAAGGAGGAAGGATAATCAATACTGTATATAGTCAATGTGAGGTAAAGTGTGTCGCCAATGTAACCGGTTAAAACTCAAAGTGGCGATGAGGTCTTAAAATGTATGGAAAGGGTCTTAAAAAAGGTCTTAAAAGGTTTTACATTTGACTTCAGGATTCCTGCATATACCCTGTATTATGTATGATCTGGCACTGTCATCAACTAAACCCACACAAAGAAACACTGCTAACGTGATCTAAAGATGTTTTTCTAGTTATAGTGCACATATATTTGTGAGTGTGTGTATCATAGGCACTTTGACTGTGCTCCGTGTATCTGCTGAATAAGCTAATATTTGAAACACTTTTCTGTTGACACAATGCACTTTTAAAAAAATCCTGTTTTTGTAAGGTGGTTCGCTGGAGGCACTCCTGTACGGAACAATGAGTTCATGTATGTGGCCAGTGAAAGTCCATTACTTTAACTTGGCTATAGCTGCTGTCCCATATGTCGTTAGTGCATTTCCACCCCATTAATCCAAATCCCTGTAAATAGCATAAATGTAGCTGACTAGCTTTTTGTCATTTTGGTGTCTTCAAGGACTCCCTGCTGTTGTTCTTAGTGTAACAACTGAACACATCCCTGAATGGCTCCAAGCTTGTTTGCATGAATCTCTGTGTACCCCTGAATGTGACCCCCGGAGATTGTATTTAGTTTTATGTTATTAGCACTAACATCATGTTGTTTTTTCATTTGAGCTTTTGATGCTTGTCTAACTAAAAGGACACATCATACAGTTACAGTATTTTAACTATTTGTATTAACTGGTTTCAGAGCACCTCAATCCAAGATTCTCCGCGAGGACCAGAATCACAACATGTATGTGGCTGGCTGCACAGAGGTCGAGGTCAAATCCACAGAAGAGGCTTTTGAAGTCTTTTGGAAGGGTGAGTGCGTGGTCATAATGACTAGCTTCTTTATATACTTTATTTGATGTATTTTATTGCATGAGGTTTCCCCCGACGCGCAGGAACATTCTGATTGCAAACTTATTTCAAACTGTTTTTTATTCTTAACTTTTGTATCTTCTCATAATGGAAACTATCAATATTTGTTAACACAGTGATTATGAAAGAGTTGTACTAAATGTCTGTATTGCATACAAGGAGGTAGCCCTCATGCATGCCAGTTTTGACAGTTCAATGCCCATAATCAGAATGTCATGATAGATTTACACATCAAGCGGACAGGATTCAATCTGATGCTTTATCAAGGGATTATTGTTTTTCTCTTGTGTCTGTGTTGTTGTTCCTGTCACTGTTAATAATGCTCTTTGTGTCTCCAGGACAAAAGAAGAGGAGGATAGCCAACACTGAACTCAACCGTGAATCCAGTCGCTCCCACAGTGTGTTCACAGTGAAGCTGGCCCAGGCTCCACTTGATGCTGACGGAGATCACATACTACAGGTGTGGTGCAGCTCCAATATTACATGGTTATTATTTATTTAAAGCCAAATGAGCCTTTCTGGTTTTAATTTAAGCAAATCAGGCTGTGACAAAAAGCAGACCAAATTAGTTGAGTCATGTGTTACGCACTATGCAGGCGCTATTTAGTGATGCAAACCGCATGTTGTTATATTGCAGGACAAAAACCAGGTGAATGTGAGCCAGCTGTGCCTGGTGGACCTGGCTGGCAGTGAGCGGACCAGCAGAACCAGAGCAGAGGGAAGCCGTCTGCGAGAAGCAGGTCGGTTTATTTCTTAACTATTGGCTTCTGTCTGAAGTCAACCAGAGGCACTTTCTGTGTATCTTCTTCACCATTAAATCGTATGTTAATGTTTGGCCACAATCATCTCTAGTAATGTCTCATTTTCAGGTAATATCAACCAATCTCTGATGACCCTGCGCACGTGTATGGAAGTCCTGCGTGAAAATCAGATGTGTGGAACTAACAAGGTTGGTGTTTGTTAATTATTGTATAATTAGATTTAACTGTTTTATCTCTTTTTAGTGTAATATTCTTCTAAATGTTTCATATTGGTCACTTTACAGTAAATGCAGTTTCACAGAGCCTTTATTTTCTTCCAGATGGTGCCATACAGGGACTCTAAAGTTACACATCTGTTCAAAAACTACTTTGATGGCGAAGGAAAAGTGAGGATGATTGTGTGTGTAAACCCAAAGGCTGATGACTACGACGAAACTATGGTGAGAAACCGTTTGTGTTGCAGAATGGCTTCAATGTAAATATTTGTCAAATTTCAGATTCTCTTTAATCTCACTTGCTTTCTCAAAACAAATATGTCTTACCCTTTGAAAGGCTGGCTTATAACCACAGTGTCTTGCTTGACTTCTGTCAAACCACGGGGGAACATTTTACAAATTCATTTAAACGTTAGAAATATATAGTTAATGGTTTTATTTTAACCAATGGTGTCCTGACAAAATACAGGCTAGCTCAAAGACTACTTTTGGCACTTTGAAACTTCTAAAACGGCTATGTGCTTTAAGGACATTTTGAAGTGTTTTTCTAATAGATGTATATTGTATGTGCTGCAGCTGGTGATGCGCTTTGCCGAAATGACCCAGGAGGTGGAGGTAGCGCGGCCCGTTGACCGGCCAATCTGCGGCCTTACTGCAGGGCGCAGACACAGAAACCAGGTCTTCAGAGATGAGATGACACGTCGCGTGGATGAGAGAGGAGGTTCAGGTAGTTCAGGTAAACCCCCCTCAAATCTCTCGTACTGTCCTCATTTAACTCTCACACTTACATGATAGATTTGCATTTCAGAAATGTATCAGTTTTAACTTCAGATAACTAATCTAACACAAAGTCTTCTGCGGCTTGTTATTATTCACACAGTAGATGACACGGCTCTGCTGGATCAGCTGATGGAAAGCCTCCCAGCCTTGCCTCGCTGTGAGCTGCTGGACCCGGCCGATGATCAGACGCTGCCACGCCTGATGGAAGTCCTGGAGAGGAGACATCGTGTCCGTCAGATGATGACGGAGCAGTTCAACAAATCTGGTACAGGCCCATTCTCCAAACTACAAATAATTGGTCTGGTTTTTACAGAAATAACTTTATTTCAGATTTTAGGCACAGGGTCTTTGCTGTCATTGAGTGGATATTTAAAGATCAATTTGTAACTTGAAGAAAATCAAATCAAACATTAACTGTTTGCATCAATCATTTTTCTCCCACAGCCACTACACTGAAGTCCATGCTTCAGCAGTTTGACAGTCAGGTCAATTCAAAGGAGACGTTCCTCCACGACCAACGAAGCAAACTGAGCGAGAAAGAAAAAGTCATCAACAGTCAAAAGTCTGAGCTGGAACGATTAGAGAAAAAATCCAAAACACTGGAATACAAGGTGTGTCCTTAACTTAAAAACCTCTCTTGTTCTACATGTCCTTTGCATCATTTTAACATGCTTATAAAAATGAGAGATTTGTAGAACTTATTTGTTACTCCCACTTCTCCTCTTCAGATCGATATCCTGCAGAAGACAACCAACATGTATGAGCAGGACAAGCGCTCCCTTCAGCAGGAGCTGGAGACACGGGAGCAGCGGCTGCACAGAGAGCTGACAGAGAAGAAGCGCATGGAGCAGCGCATGCAGGGCATGGTGACAGACACCAAGCACAAGTGGGAGAAGGAGTGTGTAAGTGGACTTATTGAAAGCAAGCCTACTATTTTTAAGGTTGGAGGATTGACCATTGCACATACAGTACTTGTATTTAATTTTTAAATGGGATTTATATGTATGTTTATGCCAGAATGTCCACCTTCTGTGTATTGGCAGCCTAGAATGGCAGTCACTGCTCAAATAAGTTATAGAGGCCACACCGAAACATTGATTGATGGTTAAACTAAATGTAGAGGGATGTACGATACACGAGTCAAACCACAGCTTAGTGCACAGTTTACAGCAAAGGACAAACCTAACGGCTACTGTGGCATACCACTTTACATTATTCACCTAAGCTGGTCTTAAAAGTTACTATGTACACAAAACCAATGGGCGATTATAGTACTCTTTGCCATATTAGGTATGCACATATGAATGGAAAACAATTATTCACTGATCCTGATTTCCCTCCACGAACTGAAACAAGAAGCATGTTTTTGTTTTTACAACTGAGCGTAAAACATATAAACTGACAGGTTTTTATAAAAGTATGCTTGAAAAATAATAAATCCCCAAAACAGTGGATTACTTATGCTCACTTTATTGTATGTTTTCACCCTAAACTTTTTTATCAGGTAAAAAAGTCTTGAGTACATGAAGTAATTATTTGGTAAAAATGCAATCCTTTAATTTAAGAAACAAGAAACTTGAGCCATAATTCCTCTAGATTATTAGATTATTTGATAACTCTTCAGTTAGTGCACACACCATCTGATGCTCAAACTTGAACACATCATCAGTGTTGCTTCCTGGAATCATTGGGTGTTTCGGGTCTTGCAACAAACGCCCTCTTCCAGCCGACCCGACCGAGGTGGATCAGACCTCATCCTGTCTTCAAGTTGCATTTCATACTGGCCTCACTTGTCACCCCTTTTCAGCCAGAGCCATCTCGATGCTCTCTCTGCTGCCTCCACGTTGTTCTTTATGTTTGCTGGCGTCTTCTTCTAATTAGGAGAGGCGAGTGAACGCCAAGCAGCTGGAGATGCAGAACAAGTTGTGGGTGAAGGATGAGAAGTTGAAGCAGCTGAAGGCGATCGTGACGGAGAGCAGCGGCAGTGGGTTTCCATCTGAGCACCCAGAGAAGCCTGAGCGGCCATCGAGGGAGAGAGACCACATGAGGTCCGCCTCGCCATCCCCCCTTCAAGTGAGTCACTTACTCCAGCTCATCATTCTCTTATGAAACTTGATTTAATGTGGAAAATGTGCATGCCACTAAGTATTCATGTGATCATCTAAACAAGATTTCTACTGTACACGCAGCTTCTTCTCTGTCACTCGGTTGTTGTATTTGTGTTCCTCTCGAGCTCCTAACATCCACAATGATTGGCCCCATTCCCTCATCACTTTTCAGGACTTCAACCAAACTCTGTCCCACCAGAATAGAGCCAATGTTAGGGCAGCTCAGGACCCTCACTCTACCTCCTCCTTTTCCTCCTCCACCACCACCACCACCTTCTCCTCCTCCACCTGCTCCTCCTCCTCCTCAGTCTATCCCTCAGTAGCCTCCTGCATCACAGATTGGGAGCACAAGTTTCCCCTAGACTCAAGAAGCAAAGCTAGGCAGCTTGGGACTCCCCAGTGCAGCAGCCGGACCCCCGCCCCATACCAAGGCGCCAGCAGCGTGGGTCGCAGGAGGGGCCAGCGCTGGGCCGCAGACACTGAGGCCCCCGCCCCGACCGTGTATGGGCTCGACCTAGAGGCAGGCACCAGGGTTAGTGTGTGTTAGAGCCTAGATGTACCTAAGGATGTTCAGCTTGTAGTTAAAGGCTTGCTTTGTTGTAGTGTTATCAGTAGTTGTCTGCTTGTTTAGAAATGCATAAAGTTGGAGCGCTGCATCAGTGTCGGCTGGTGTTCCTCCCGACTTTAAGACAGACCGACCCATCGTGCTTGTGAATCGTCTTGCCTTCCTTGGGAGCCCCAGTAGTAGTAGTAGTAGCAGCAGTAGTTTGTTTGTAGTTCTTTCTGTTGCTTGGTGCGCTCTAGAGAAGCTTTTCCCTCGCACAGTTTTCTTTTAACGTGTTTCAGTAGCACCACTTAATTAAAAGTACAAAAACTGACATTCTCCACTAAAATAAGCACAAAAACAGCCTTACATTTCCTTTTGATTTGTTAAATTATTGTCATATCTAGGCCTAGTTTCCAGTCTATTTAATTGCTACACATTTTTTTATTTTGTCTTACTCGATTAATGTGATTAGCAGGGCCAGGCTAGCTTTCACCATCACCATATAGAAATCAAAGGTTCCATCAACAAGGGGGCCTTACAAAATAACAGTGGAGCTCCTTATTGACCTGCTCATGTTATAGTATACCAGATGCCATTTATCAACAACGAGACATCACTTTGGCTTTTGATACATCCGCAACCTGCAAATCACACTTTTTCTTGCGCCGCTTTGCATGTTTATTCATATCCACTCTACAGGGCTGCTTTGGTTGCAGTGTGTTTTAGTTACTTTATGAAAATTGGTATCACTGGAAGGCCAGGATATTGTTTGGGATGTCATTCGAGAAGTGCTACATTATCATATGAAAATACTTATCCCCCTAAAATAAAAATATTATGGAGAATTCTAGTACATGCACCTGTCCCTTTCGGCCTTTCAGTAGTACATTTATTTTCAACACTAACACCTTCTCGTGATCAACACTCACCACTAACCCCCGTAATGGTCCCTGGTGTCACATGTGAATAACTTCCTGGTTTGTCTTTCTCACTCTGGGATCACCAGACGGCCCCTCCAGTTCGTCCCACACACAGGCGCTCACACTCTGCGGGTGGGGAGAAATGGGTAGACCACAAACCTGCTTCTAATTTGGACCTAGACACTGTCATGCAGCCAATCATACCCAATTCAATCAAGGTGTCGACCCCCAACGAGAAAGCTCTGTCTAAATGCCAAAAGTATGTGCTTAGACATCAAGAGCTTGCCTCAGACGGGGAGATCGAGACCAAATTGATCAAGGTAAAATTACATAATTACTTAATTTGAGACTTTGACAGATTATTTTATATCTTGCATGACTTTGACTTAATCACATTGTGTTTGATTTCAAATTCAGGTCCTATTTTTATATTACCGGGACACAGCTAAATGTTTTCTCTTAATTGTGAGTAAGGGTTTTGTTGTGTATTCTCCTTTTGTGTGAGTTTTCTTTTTACTTTGAACTTCCTCAGGGCAATGTTTTTAAGACCAGAGGAGGTGGACAGGCTGTGCAGTTCACTGACATTGAGACACTAAGACAAGAGTGTGCAATGGCATCAAGGTACAGTATTTGCCCACAGTACTACAGGTTGAGATATGTCTGTAAGAAACAAATTGATAGGATAAACATTCTGGTCATTTATGTGTAGTTTTACTCTTAAACATACTGCAAAAAGACAGACACAAATTATTTGTTGGCTTAAGCGCCTCCTCCCAAGACTACAATCTATTGTGAGTAATTTGTAAAAGAAAGTTCAAGTTTGGCCAACCATTCTCAAATGTTTTGTTTCAGTCGCAAGAGGCACTCGGGGTCTGGAGATGGAGCAGCTCATATGGAGGACATAGAAAACAGGGTAAGCTCTTAATTGAACACACAAGACATCAATATGATATTGCTGTTAAACTTGATACTGTATGTGTGCAATTTACAACATGATTCTACTGTAGCTAACTATTTTTCAAAGAGAATTCCTGATTTCATATAAATTGGATAATTTGATGTCCGTGCAGTTATCTTTATTTTCAACCCTTCATCTTTTCCCCTCCCATCAGGCTCCAGTGCCCAGCACAAGTTCAAACCTTGGGTATCAAAAGTAAGCTAATAAGTGTGTGTTTGTGCCAAAAGACTGTTAACCATGTAGTGTTATATAAGAGTGCAGCCGTTGCATTGGGTTTTAAATGAAGGTTATTGAGGTTTGTGCTTTTTTTGTTTCCTTTTTTTCCAGACGCAGAAAGCCTTGAGCTGCTGTAAATATGAAGGATTTTACCTGACGGTGGGAACAGTGAATGGACCTGCATGTGGAAACTATGCATCTTTTTGAGTCACCACATTTTTCTATTATGATGTATTTTAGTACACATTTTTTGAGTGCTATTTATTTAATCAATCGTATTAATGGTTTTTGAATGTAGAATTATTACTTCTTAAAGATATGGCTCAAAATTAGTATTTGGTGGTAAATTAAATAGTTGTAATCCTTCACTGCTTTTTTACCTCTACCCAAAGACTAGATTATTTGAGCTTTAGAAAACGATTTTTAAAAAATGTACTTTTAACTTTTTTGCAAGGGTTATTCATGTATAGGATATTGCACTGATCATATCGCCGATTACAAAACAAGTATAGAACAGAGTTTTTTTTGTTTGGATTAGATGTTAAGTAACTTTTGCTGAAATCAATCTCTGAATAACTGTAAATAAGTATTATGACATCTTTGACTTCTGTGAAACAGTGTATCACACACATGTTTGCTGGAATAAAATGCATTCAAACACTAAGTGTTGTCAGAAAGGTTTCTTTATCCAAAATGACAAAAGAAAAAAAATAGGCAAATTAATTCTATTTATTTAGTTTGTTGTTATTGTCTGTTTTTAAATTATAAGGATATTTAATAGCATAAAGTAATGAATTATGTCCATGTTGTGACTAAATGTATACCAATTAATATACCTTAAGGGGAAAGGGGAGTCACTGTCAACAACTTGTATTTAGAGAGTGAACTCCACGAGCTACAGGTCAAACACATTTCCTCTGACTTTCTGTCAAAGCCACAGTGACCCTCTCAGTCTGAAGTCAAAGGCTCACTTTAAGGCTAAGCACACAGTTGGCATTGCTGACAGGTTGACATGTTATTCCTGTTTGTGCAGCGTTTTGGCCCGTCAACAGGTGAGAAATGTCTACTCCTCACTACACAACCGGATAGAAACACACCAGGAGCTCTGTTTATTTTTTCTCTCACCTCTGCTAAAAACCTGTGAACCTGAACTCTCCGCTTGTGTAAAATTCTACTAAGATGTTTCTAATACTTTGAGGGTGTCAGTGTTGGGTAGAAATGTATGAAAGACAAATTGATATAAGCTTCTGGGAGCAGTTTATCACCTTCTGTATGACAAGCGCTAATTCTGAAAAAAAAAACCTTATAGAACACAACCAATTATTTTATCCTTTTTTTTTTTTTTTACATTTCTGGGTTGCTTTGGTTATGTTTTAATGGAACAGGTTCAATTGTGCGAGTTTTATGTGCTTTACTTCATTAATACTCGTAAGAGAATGACACTAAAGTCTGGCATTTGTTAGAAATAAAAGTAATCTGAATATAACTTGGCACAGATGCGTCACATTTAGTAAAGTCATTTAGATGATGCCTTTACCCAGAGTAACACTGCTGTATTTTTCACTTGTAAAGCATATTAAATTCACTGTTTGTTCAGTAGAGGGGACAGGAAATATGTAATTTACAATGTGAACAGCAGGTGGAACTAAATACCTTCAGGAAGAACATATATAATTGTTGAAAGTCCTTAAGAAAAATAAGCTCTTTCAACAACTTACTTTCCAGACCTGAAATGACCCATTAATGAAATGAGTTTGACTGTGTGGAGGTGTAATGCTGCGTACTGGCTGCCACTGACTAGACTATGGATGTATTATAAGAAGTAGACAGCTTGGTGCTACCCAGAATGCCCTGCTGCCTCTTTGGCATCATTTCACAGTGAATGCGTGGACAGCCAGGATGACGGGGTCACTGAATTGCTCTTCTGCCTGGGTGATGGGCTGTCTTTTACGTATCTCAAAGATTGACATTTCCAGCATTTAAACTTCACAGCAAATGAAGCTGAAAAGTGCATGCTAATGGGTAATGTGCACTTGGCAGTTTGACTATGGAAGTCAATGGGTTACTGCAACTGGTTGATCAAATGTGATCATTTTCTTTTTCCATTTAGAGCCTGCTCAGCATGAAACCATGGAGATTGTTTGCTTACCTCAGATTTTTTATAATAACCTCATCTATTCTTGTTGATAGTTTGGTTATTCTTTTTTAACACAAGAACATGTTGTAATACTAGGGTCTTATTCAGTTATTAAATACACTATTTTACAGCAATACTGAGATGTTCTATTGCTTACATATTGGTGAGGATGTTGTATATTTTATGTTAAGTAACCGAATGTGTTCAAAATCAGAATGTGCACTACTGGCAAAGTATGTTTTACATATTTACATACATTTGTAAAAAGGATATTTATATAAATGTGGCAATTTACAATGTCTATTTACATTTCAAAACTGAGTCTGTAATTGTTTACCAATAGTGCAAAAATGGGGAATCTTTTAGTGCAAAGAGTGCTGGGATAAATACTGAATGGATAACATAGTATTTAGTCAAATTAAATATCTTTCGTTCAACAAACATGATAAATAAAACCAATACATACTTTAAAAAAAGTATGTTGTATTCCAATATCTTACATCTGAAGACAGCTATGTACTTGTATACATAATAAAGCTATAGACAAGTAATTAATGAATAGACCTATGTACCCTTTTTTCCCAGTATGCTTACAGAGCTTTTAAAACAACAGTGTAAAAACTCCAAAAGGCTAACACATTAGCTGTCATCTTAAATTGCCAAATATCACTTGGTAATTTCACTCTATGTTGATGTTTGCTGACCACATGATGTCCATCCTGTCTCGTGGCCGTATCAGTGTGAGCACCAGTTGGAAGTGGTACAAATGTGGGAAACAGCTATCAGCCAATCTCATCAATCCTTGTGTCTCTAGGCTTGCCTGTGAAAATATTGACCCTTCCTTCCCCCTCTGTTTAAGTAGCCAGCCTTTAAGCAGTGTCGGAGCAAATACTACATGACAGCACTGCTTTACTAAATGGCTTCTTTAACTCAAACACTCGCTAATGGCTGCTTAAACAGGCCTCCTTATCCATGGCTGTGTGTTTGCTTTGGTACATTGTATTAGACCGGTCACCTTTTTGTGTACTGCTGAGTGTGAAAGTGTGAGATTACAAAACACTGTATTTGATGTTTGAGGCTTTTACGGTGTGACACAAGTGTGATGTGTATACACAGTGTGTGGTGTGTTTTGTAGGATTGTGTACACACACACACAGACGTGTTGAAGTAAAAAAATAAAGTGGAAAAACAAGCATGCTGTTTAGTAAAGGATGTGGTGTGAACGGTTAATTGTGTTTCAGGTGATAAGGAACAAGTTCAAACTGGGTTTGTATTATATTTTTGGTAAATGCAGACTTTGTTACACCAGCCAAACATAACAAAATAACTACATCTAACTAATAATATGGTGGATTATCTGCTTGTGGGTATAACTGTAGGACACAAAGCCATCTACTGGTATTTACACGGAACAAAAATATAAACGCAACACTTTTGTTTTTGCTCCCATTTTTCATGAGATGAACTCAAAGATCTAAAACATTTTCTACATACACAAAATAACCATTTCTCTCAAATATTGTTCACAAATCTGAAAAAATCGGTAATAGTGAGCGCTTCTCCTTTGCCGAGATAATCCATCCCACCTCACAGGTGTGGCATATCAAGATGCTGATTAGACAGCATGATTATTGCACAGGTGTGCCTTAGGCTGGCCACAATAAAAGGCCACTCTGAAACGTGCAGTTTTGCTTTATTGGGGGGGTCCGTTTTAACCCTAACCCTAACATGTCACCCATTGAGCATGTTTGGGATGCTCTGGATCGGCGTATACGACAGCGTGTTCCAGTTCCTGCCAATATCCAGCAACTTCGCACAGCCATTGAAGAGGATTGGACCAACATTCCACAGGCCACAATCAACAACCTGATCAACTCTATGTGAAGGAGATGGGTGACATGTTAGGGTTAGGGTTAGGGTTAGAGTTTAACCCTAGGGTTTTCGGACCCCCCCAGACCCCCCCAATAAAGCAAAACTGCATGTTTCAGAGTGGCCTTTTATTGGGGCCAGCCTAAGGCACACCTGTGCAATAATCATGCTGTCCAATCAGCATCTTGATATGCCACACCTGTGAGGTGGGATGGATTATCTCGGCAAAGGAGAAGTGCTCACTATCACAGATTTTTTCAGATTTGTGAACAATATTTGAGAGAAATGGTTATTTTGTGTATTTAGAAAATGTTTTAGATCTTTGAGTTCATCTCATGAAAAATGGGAGCAAAAACAAAAGTGTTGCGTTTATATTTTTGTTCAGTATATAAGCTCCATTGTGCACTAAAATAATTACACCTGCTTTGCGTTTAAGGTCATATATCTTTTTATAAAGTTATTTGGAAAATAACATAAGTATTAAGATTATGTTTTGACAGGTTTGTTTTGTTTGCTATGTTTGTTTACTTTTTTCATTTTGGTGAACACTCGAGATCCACTCACTTAATTGTGAGCCCCACAGTTAAACATAATTAGTTTAGTTTAGCAAGAGAAGGTTTTATTTTTAAATACATCATCAAACATAGGGTCCTTTAAATGTGGAAGTCCCTGATCCATATAAACCCCCCTCCTTACGGGCAAATGGTTTAGTCCGCATTTGCAGTTTGACGTTTGAATAAGATCACAATATTTGTATTTGAAGTCAAGTTAGATAATACAAAATATATACATTAGGAAGGAATGTAATAAGTACAAAAAAGCAACACATGACACATTCAAGTCAGAAAAAAGGTGAGCCCTAAATGTGAAGTTAATCCTTCTAGGTTATGTAAGATAATTTAAAATAGGCCTGATTATTTGTGTTGGTCTGTGACGGCTAATTAGCTAGTTAGCTTATGTTTTAAAGTACGAGTAAAGTAACATGTACAGATATGAATGACATGTACGAAAGAAACAGGTTACTAGCTTTTAGGATAGTAATGATACACAACTTTGTGACGTGAAGTGCTGAGGCCACAGTATTGTTTTATACATTTAAATGCCATTCTTATCTGTTACTCACAGGCAAGTGAGAAATGTTCTGAAAAAGCATGGCCGAGACCGGGGCACCTGTTCCCGACCATCTTAGGAGGCTACTGAAGACAGCAGACAAGGTAGGAAGAATCACCAGTGTCCTATGTGCCTTTTTAAAATGCACTGAATTAGAACTGTGATAAAAGAAGAAGGGACAACAATGTTACCATCTTTTAGGGACTGTCCATGAACCAAGTTGTTAATGCTACTTATGTATGGCAACAATCATAATAATGATTATTTTGCTCAATATTGAGATCACAACTATTTTACCCAATGACTGATTGACTGAATTACATCATGCATTTGCAAAAGAACATTTTAAACTAAACTCATCATCTGGTTTACTTTGCAACCAAGCAACACATTTCTGGACTTGTATTCGTCCAATGGGTACCGTATCATTATGCCCACAACAATGCACCCCTTGTATTGTTTAATGCAAGGTTAGTTATGACCTGAACATTTCTTAATCATTCTGTATTGTGCTTTAGCTTTGTCTCACATGAACACAATGGTGAGGTTAAACAAGGTAGCTGTGGCTGATTGGTACTCTATTGTGTCTTTTGTATTGATAAGGGTCATTTAGACCAGGGGGTTATATTTCATCTTTGGCTTTTTACAGTAGTGTCTGTAAATATGAAGAAATATAGTTAATGCCAGTGTTTTGGTTTAACCCTCTAGTTGTTCCAAATTACACTCTGTGCCACCATTGTCTTAGAAAATATATGTTAGGCCCCTTCCAAATCCACCCCCCTTCTTTCCACCTACCTCCTGTGTCTCCTCCCGAGTCAACAAACAGTGTTTGTGCAGCCGTTTGTGTGTGTGTACATGTGTGAACATGAGCGTGCAGAGTAAACATTGGTGGTTAGAAGCTGTACTGGGTTCCCTTGTTTCCCATTTAATGTTCAGGTCTCACCTCAGTTATCCATATATTGCCTTACCTTACATTGTTAAGTGAAAATCAACAGTTGTTTCACTTGTGTGATCGTACAAAAAATGGGTATCAATTGTAAATAATGTTGCACTTTGCAGTAGGGCTACTCAATTAATCATTTTAATCGCAATTACGATTTTTGGCTTGCAACGATTATGAAAAACAACATAATATAATAAATAAAACGATTATTTATTAAAAAAAAGTTTTTATTGGTTTTTCAGTTTTTAAAGTTCAGGGTAATCCACTGTTAAAAACATACTGTTCACATATTTTTTTCAATAAATGGATGTTTTCAAATCAAATGGATAATCTTTTTTAATAATCGTGATATCAATTATTGACCCAAATAATCGAGGTTATGATTTTTGCCATAATCGAGCAGCCCTACTTTGCAGATATGGGATTTAACCAATGGGATCATTTTTTAAAGAAAAGTGACAAACCAGAGCAAATGCAACTTCAACCTTATGATATTTATTCATAAACTACTAAAAAAAACAGATTTCTGTGTGTATTACATCAACTGGCTGCAGGTGCTATGTTTTTTAACCACACTGAGGTAATAGGCAGGTAGTAAAGAGATGATGGACAAACAACCATAGACTGTTTTAAAAAAAATAATACCTGGGAGTAGTGTCTAAGACGTCACCCATAAACTGCTGAAAAGACCTTATGGAAGTTGCCGCTTGTTTCTATCTAATCTACGGACCAGAGTTCGCTATCAAGTTTAGGCGAAGACGATGCTTTTTGTAAAAAAAAAAAGAGACCATCTGCTGTTTCATGTTTACATTTGTTGTATATTTATTAACTAAGATGATAATCATTCCTTAAACGTTCTTCAAACTGAAACTATAACTGTTGGAGTTGAATAAGCTGTAAAAAAACAAAAGCCCTGGCCAAAAAAAAAACGAGAGCTCAACTTCTTGTGGGGTAAAAAGGTTTCAGTCAAGTTATTGAGATGCTGTTACCCCAAGTTTAATCTTGCACTTTGAGATGCCTAAATAACCATTAACATCATGCTTAAGTCGCTATCAGCATACATTGTAGGGAATATGAGCATTTCTTGCTGTTGCTAATGATTCAATGTCATTTTCAAACACTCTTCCAGGATAAGAAGTCACAGTCTGTAATGCTTGTTGTTGTCGTTTTTTTTCTTAGTTACCTAAATACTTAGCTGACCTCAAGTGTTTTTTTTCAAAAGCTGAGTATTCACTGAATTAGGTTCAAATCAAGTTTAATGTCTGTAGTTCTTCATTATGTCTAGCTTTCCAAACATTGTCTAACTGGCAATGTTTAAACAATCTGACGCAGCAGCGAGATAAGTCTTGTTTATCAAAATAAAACGTTATATATTATTCACAGTGAGGCTGCAGGCAGTTCATGTCAGACACATTCATATTCTTGCCTATTTTTTTTATGTTCCCTGGGAAACTCCCCTAATATCTGGATTTCACAGTTTGCAAGATAAATGCAGGGTCTGTGTGTGAGGTAAAGCTATAACATCCTCCAAACACTGTTGAGCCTGTTTACCTGCTTTGCCTGTTGATCTTGCTAAAAGCCTCTCACACCCCCTTAATACGCACACACTCTTTCACACACACTCTCACATACACACACAGAACATGAGTGTGTGTACCCAGTTTAAACACACACATTAATAACAACTGTAATGCCATTCTCTGTCGAGTGCTTTTACAGGTTCAACATTGACCTTAGTGTTTAATCTTCCAGCACAAACGACCGTCACTTGATATGCAAACAAATCTTTTGTCACTGTCCGCCAACTCCTATGTTCTTTCAAGGCGAAAACAAGGACACAGCTCAGAGTATTCTGTGTCCTGAGATGATTGAAATATTGAACTATTAATAATATAAGCTATTATCACATATTGTCAGTGATTTTATGGCATTATGATATGTCAAGTGAAACCAGCACAAGTCTGAATCCTTATGAAATTCAAAATCATCGAAATATTTTTCATCAAAATGTGTACACATTTAAACTCAATCTACCTCTGTCATTCAGATTTGTGTTGTTCTCTAGTCTTTTAAAATGAGTCTTGAGGTTAATGTCGGCCCGAAGGTGAAGTTGAAAGATGTGTCCTGCTTTCTGTCTGCAGAAAAGGAGCGACCAACGAAGGAGAGGTTGTGAGGCAAAGACAAACATCTCTGTTTGCTGAAATATGTTGTCAGCATTTCTAATCTCTTCGTGGTGTGTTTTCCCGAATAATTAGGGGATTGACGCCTATCTTTCTCACAAAGATCTTGACTTCCAATTCCTCTTAAAATACCTGTAGATAAGGATCTCTTAGCATTCACCATTTCCTGTAATTGCCCTTTTAAACTCACAAAGCTGAAACATAATGCAACTTAATGAATAATGCTTTGCTATATCACAAAGGAATTTGTTAATCAGTTAATTATTTTTAACTTGAACTGCAAACACCGTCCCCTGTGTTATCAGCTGCTGCCGTAAGATGTCACTGTGGCCCGCTTATTCTTGCGCTTCCCTTTTCACCCCCTCCAAACCGTTGCCCCCCCCCCTTCCAATGGGAAACAGATGGGAGACCTTTGCTGCGGGCTACTGCCAAATGGAGCAAATTGTCATTACAATGTCTGCAAGCTCTGTTTATTCTCTCCAAGCTTCACCTCCACCCCTCGCACCAATTTGCCATCTGATGAGTTCAGCCCTTGTTTCCGATCCAGACGTGTCATTTTGATTTGCCTTCTTTTGCTGATTAGAAGACATTTATCATCTTTAGCACCAAATGGGAAGCAGACATCACCCATTACTTTCCTGTAGGGTCTGCTTACGGGGAGTTGTTATCATGCCATGCTAACTATATTGTTAGTGTGCTGTAAAAACCATGTATCTCCAAAACAACAGATCTTAATGAGCCAAGAAAAATATGAAATACTTTCGATGCCTTTTCAGGTAATGAACACTGAAATAAGACAATCTGAGAGAAGACTGCTCACATAAACATACAACTAACGGATGCAAGAGGAGCCTTATTTTTATACCAGACCATAGTAAATATTAAATAATGAAATAAGCACATTTCAGTTTTCACTAGGCCTCACATGTGAGCCATAGAGTGGGACTGACAGAACATCATTTTATCTAGGGGGATGTTGTATATTGGCATCCTGTATTGATGTATCATTTTATAATTGTAAATTGCTGGTCATACAATATATATTTTTCAGGATTTAACCATTCAAGTCAAGCACCTTCAGATACAACCACACCGTCTTTTTTCATTGCAACACGTTCACCTTCGTCCTTATTCACACCGACTCTCCCCACAAACTTCTGCTTCTCTTCATACTCCTCTCTATCACAGATCCCCTGCTCTGTTCGAGTCCCCAGTCTGGAAGCTAGCACTTCGAATGGAATATAAATGACATCATTATGTAATATTCAATCTGTTGCTGCTGCAATATCCTATTCCACAGATAGCCCAGCACCACCCACCCCATATGCTCCGGCCCCGCTGGTCTCCTGTTCTTTTTCATGGAGAATATTAAAGAGTTATTAAATTAATCTGTGCTCGCTGGCGCATGTTATTGCAGTGCAGAGATTTGTAGGGCGCATGAAGCCGTTAGACCGCACCTTAAGCTGATTTATTAAGAGGTGCAAGGGAATCACCAAACAGACCTGATAACCTGTTTTATTTTGCATAAGTGAACACTTTCCCTCCAATCCGTTTATGCCCCCCCCCCCTTCGAAAGCAGAGATTAAATGAGAGCCTGCTGGGACTGACAGCCTCCGACCTTCACTTCTCCTGGCATTGTCTATTTAAACGTTATAATAAAGTGAGATGTCAGCGAGACAGCTGCGACTCTTTTCTACCTGAATACAACACATGCATCTCCCACCGCCTACATTTGATTCCTGCAGTCATCATCTGGAAGTGTGAGCTACAGAACAAGAGCTTTCCAATAAAGATCAATAGCGGGGAATTGAAATGAATAGAAGTTTAGATAATGGAGCTGATGTTCAAACCAAGCGAAATAAAAGGGATATGAAGATTCTCATGTCTCACGACGACAGGTCAAGCGATTCATCAGAGGCTAAAATGTGACCTATAAATCAAGTTTAAAAGAAGTATATAATAGTTGTTTTAAAGTCTATATTTCTTATAAGGTGAAGGCAGCTTCAAAATGACTGGGCCTTTTCTTAAACTGATCTCCAGGATGCTTTAGTAGACTTTATTTGTATTTTTCTTTACCAGGTAAATTGTTCAACATTTGAATGTGCCCAAGTTAATCTGTTGTCAGAATAGTAAGAACATATCTGTAAAGTTAAAACATTACTGAGAGAAGGCTCATCTTACTAGTATGTAAGAAATTACCCTCGTCCACTTCAAGTCAAGTTAAATATATCTGGTTAACTAACTAAATCAAAATCCAGACTTATTTCTATCTTTTACTCAAAACTGTGCAAATGAGAAAGTGAACCTCTACAATTCAAACTAACTATTTGTAGCTGTTGTCTGCAGCAGAACATGAATTATTTACTGTTTTGTGACCAACTGAGAGACTTTAGTGAGGCTTGCACTCAGCCGAGAAAGGTAGCACACAGTTTGTCGTATTAAAACATTAAAACATGAAGGTAACGGCATTACAGCGGCTAATTAGGATACATTATTAATTATCTGAGGGAGTGCAACAGGAACATGATGTGGCAGCGCGTCCCTGAAACACAACATCACAGAACTGAAGATGCAGTCGACTGTGATCGGATGTGGCCACAGCTCTGCCTAACACAGGGGAATTGTGGGTAGGAAGCAAGGTGCTTGTAGTGGAGCAGGTTTAACCATCTGAAATCAGAAATGTTGGTTTGTTGTGTTTATTTTTTTCATAGCAGCCTGGCAGGCACCTAATGACTTGAGATGTATTTTAAAGACATTACATCTTAATCCTCCCCGAATATTTGTAATTAGTTTCAGGGGAAAGAGAGTCAGAAAAAGACTTGGGAGACGACCGGTGGTAAACATGAAGCTTTTCTGTAAAGACATGAAAGCCAAACTAATTTATCTTACCTAAAAGTGTAAACTTGGTGTAAAAAGAAAACGTCTTGATGTAAAACATTAAATTATCAATTTCATTTTGAGGATTATGGAATAAAAAAGGTTGCAGTGGAGGAATTCAATCCAAAATGTCATCCAAAACATAACATATATTACTAATATATACGTTGTAGGTTTTTGTTTCTAAACCTTTGTAGATATGGGATAAAATGGTCCAAAAATACAATTGGAGAGGAAAGGTGGATGCATCAAAGAATGTCGGAAATATGACTGAAACAAAAAGAGTTTCATCTTTCTCTAACATCATATATTGTTACTTTACACACCCGCAAACACAAACTCTGAAAATAGATCTGTGCATAATTCGGAGGAGAGCTACAGTCAGTCTTGCAGGAAATATTAAACCTGCAGCAGAGCATACAATGAACTTTTAGTGTCGAGCTGCGGCTGAATGAACTTGTCTTTAGATTATGAAC